>NC_054709.1:33822627-33907627 GCF_016097555.1 Gigantopelta aegis | reverse complement strand
AAGAGAATGTTACACCCCTGCACCACGATGAGGTTACAGCACGTGCAGGGGACTCAAAGAGAATGTTACACCCCTGCACCACGATGAGGTTACAGCACGTGCAGGGGACTCAAAGAGAATGTTACACCCCTGCACCACGATGAGGTTACAGCACGTGCAGGGGACTCAAAGAGAATGTTACACCCCTGCACCACGATGAGGTTACAGCACGTGCAGGGGACTCAAAGAGAATGTTACACCCCTACACCACGATGAGGTTACAGCACGTGCAGGGGACTCAAAGAGAATGTTACACCCCTACACCACGATGAGGTTACAGCACGTGCAGGGGACTCAAAGAGAATGTTACACCCCTACACCACGATGAGGTTACACCACGTGCAGGGGACTCAAAGAGAATGTTACACCCCTGCACCACGATGAGGTTAAAGCACGCAAAGGGGAAATGATTCTCACTATGGTGACAATTGCTAGTGAAAATGTTTCCTGTCAAAATGTTACATGTCAAAATGTTACATGTCAAAATGTGTGGTTTGTCTGATTAGAGAGATTAGTATATTTTATTGGGTGTCAAACTATGGTAAATGCAACACTAATGTGTTGTCAACAAAAGATGTCAGAATATTATGTACATTTAGAACTGGGAATGTCAAAAACTACCTATAGAAACCGGTAGATGGTTTAATATTGAGAGAGAAAATAGAATATGTCACTAATGCAATACTGGTGTTTCTGATGAATTCCATTATATGTTTAATGGTACGTCCTGCCCTGCCCTGCCCTGCCCTGCCCTGCCCTGCCCTGCCCTACCCTACCCCGTCCTGTCTTGATTATGTTTCGACTTACTTTCACTGACAAATATCTGATATTACAGACTGCTACCAAGATTTCTTGAAATGTTGTTTAGTGAGGGTCACAAAGCTATCACTGACGTTTGTGCTATTGGAAGGAAGGAAGGGAGAAAGAAGAAGGAAGGTAATGTTTTATTTAACGACGCACTCAATGCATTTCATTTACGGTTATATGACGTTTGTGCTATTGAACAACAAGATAGGGAGCAAAACGAATATTAAGGAATTTTCTAGGAAAGGTGGAAGAATTATGTGTAAAAATTAACTTTTCCAAGAATATTAAAGACACTGGATGAACACCAGACTGAGGTCAGTGTGTGAACAGAAAGTGGGTACATTGATGGTCAGTAGCTATAGCAAGGCAGTGGCGCAGAAAACTCAAACTTAATTTTAACAGGCTGAATTTTAGAGTGTTTGAATGATTAAACAATGCACCATGCTTACACTGTAACAGCTGGCGTTTTAGATTTCACAGAAAATTTAATAATACCGAACATTAATAATTGTTTGTTCATACTGCAACTGTTTATGTTATTTTGTGCACTCTGTTCCCATGTGGAATATTTAAATGCAATAAATTGTATCTTGTAATACAATGAATACTTTTTAATAATTCAATTTCAGTAACAGAAACGAAAAAACCCAAACATTCGATGGTTTCAAAATTAAATGGACAAATGTTTTGGAACGTGACACGTCTACTGGGGGAAAAATGGAGGAAATAAACTCCGTACTTTTAAATATGACTTTACCACTAAATTTTGTGTTACTACGTCTATGCCTAAGTCATATCGGCGTGCGTTGTCAATGTTTCGTAACCTGTTGTAATTGTCTTAATTATGTAGAATCTGAAGAACACTGTCCTCTTTATGATATAGTAGAGTGGGTATTTTTCAAAGGCAGTAGCTGCTGCAGTAAGCAGTAGACAAAAACAATTGCCTTTAATTTTATTCCACCCGGATATTGTTTTTATCTCTATACATAAACAGTAGGACAAACTGTGATCCCCCCCCCCCACCCCCACCCACAGTCTCTATGGGACTGATTAATGCTAGCTGTTTAAAATACTCGTACAGTGGCTGGTGATAACGAGCGTGTAAGTGTAACCTACGAATAATGTGTATTTACAGTCACGCAATCCGTTCCACTCTGCATTTTGTAGGTCAAATGTTTTTCGACCTCTCCGGGGGGGGGGGGGGGGGGGGGGGGGGAGACGTAGCCCAGGGGTAAAACGCTCGCTTGACGTGCGGTCAGTATAGAATCGATTCTCGTCCAGCCAGTGCACCACGACTAGTATATCAAAGGTAGTGGTATCTTGTCAGCGGGTTTCCTCTAAAACTATATGTCAAAATTACCAAATGACTGACATCCAATAGACGTTAATTAATAAACCAATTTGCTCTAGTGGTGTCGTTAGACAAAACAAACTTCAAACAAACTGTTTCGACATCTCCTTTCAGTTTCTTTCCAACAAGGTTCATCCAATAAATCATATTTTAGTATCACGCCACAAAGCTGTAAATAAATGAGATGTGATCTATTTTATTTAATTAAAAATTATTATTTTATTTTATTTTATTTTTTATTTATTTTTTATTTCATTTTTAAAATTATTTCATTTTATTTTATTTTATATTATTTTATATTATTTTATTTTGTTTCGTTTCGTTTTATTCTATTCTATTTTGCTTTAGTTTATTTTATTTATTTATTTATTTATATTTTTAATTTTTATTTTATTTTATTATTATTATTATTTTTATTATTTTTTTTTTTAATTTAATTTAATTTAATTTTATTATTTTATTTTATTTCGTTATTTATAGGTTTTGAACCGGATTACTATGTCAACGACTATTTAAAATAATAATAACAAAAACTCATATTAAAAATACAATTGACTAAACAAAACAAAACAAATATGCCTAGAAAACTTGCATCTAGCTATTAAATGCACTTTTAAATGCACTGTTTTACTGACAGAACAACACATTTTAAAAAAATATATATTTGTCTCCAATGTAGATGGACGAACGTTTGGCAAGAGACATTAATAACAAAGTATCCTTTGCTTCTGTCTGATGCTTAGATTTAAAGTCGCAGACCGCAGTTTCAACTCGTAATAATGGACACTAAGTTTAGTTAATCTACAGACTTGAAACGCATTTGAATAAAGTTACAACAAAGTGAAACAAGAGTCTGTGACGTTGAAATGGTGAAATACCCTAAACAAAATTGACTAAAAGTCAACTCCATAACCGTTACTTTTCAGACGCACGTGCGTTTTTAGAAATATGGAAAACGCAATGTGTGATATTAAAAACAAAACACCAGGATGACCTGAAACACTTTGGATGTACGGAAATGGATAATCTAAAGATCAAAATCTAAGTAATATATGATTTCAGTTATGAAAAACGGCTCAAATAATGAAACATATGCCTCAGTGTTTAAACACTGGGGTCTGTCAGTTTAATAAACCAGTAGTTCCTAAACTCTTTACCAAAATAAACGATGTGTATGTTTTAATCATAAACTATTGAATGTCAAATATTTGGTCATTTTGACACGGAGGCTTCAGATGAAAGGCAGTACTTTTTTTCCATTAGCATTCTGGCATTTGTTTCTCCCACAGACAGGCCATCACATACCACGACATTTGATGAAGTAGTTGTGGGACTCTGGCCTGGTCATAGGAATACAGATAATGGGTCCATCCATACACGAGATTCGAACTTACGACACAAGCACCTCCGGCGAGCGCTCGACTGACTGGGCTAGATCCCTCCCCGGAAATATTCTGCATGCTCTTTCTCCACAGGCAGGACAGCCCATACCACTGTCCTTGATATACCAGTCGTGGGGCACTGGCTGGGACAACAAAACAATCCAGAGAATGGGTCCACCGAGGTTGTTTGATCCTTTGACACCTCAGGCGAACATTCTACTGGCTAAGCTAGATGTCACCTCTTACGAGGTCAGGTCAGGTCAGAGGGTTTACGTGAAAGCTCTTATAGCGCACGCTATCGTGGGCACAGGTGTTGACTGTCGCCGGCTCCTCCGTCCAGGACACGAAATGGTTTGAGGTGGGTGGGAGAGGTGTGCAAGGGAGCAAATGCAGCCCGACCAAGATCGATAGTGGGCGGGGTTACGAGTCCTGAGGGGGGGGGGGGGGGGGGGGGGGGGGGAGGTGTCTTCAAAGGATCGATCCCCATCCATGAGCTCATTGGGCGGATTCTCGTTCCGGCCTATGCACCACGACTGATATATCAATTAATTGCTGTGGTATGTGTAATCCTGTCTGTGGGTATGGTGTATATAAAAGATCCCTTAATGCTAATGGGACAAAAATGTATCGGGTTTCTTCTCTAAGACTATATGTCAAAATTACCAAATGTTTGAAATCCAATAACCGATTATTAATAATTAAATGTGCTCTAGTGGTTTCGTTAAACAACAACAACAAACTTTAACTTTAACAATCAGGGAATATGCGTTCTGGAGTGGCAGTCCTCCTTATAGGCGAAACAACAGGGATTCATGTGGATAACTCAAGACTTGATAAAACTTCCTTTGGACTTTGTTTTGTGGAAATATACGGACTTGAATAATCTAATGATTATTTATTGCTGTCCACATTCTAAGTACATCATCCCGAACTATATCGAACATTTACAATAGAAAGAAAAAAAGAAAGAAATGTTTTATTTAACGACGCACTCAACACATTTTATTTACGGTTATATGGCGTCAGGCATATGGACCACACAGATTTTGAGAGGAAACCCGCTGTGGACACTACATGGGCTACTCTTCCGATTAGCAGCAAGGGATCTTTTATTTGCGCTTCCCACAGGCAGGATAGCACAAACCATGGCCTTTGTTGAACCAGTTATGGATCACTGGTCGGTGCAAGTGGTTTACACCTACCCACTGAGCCTTGCGGACCACTCACTCAGGGTTTGGAGTCGGTCTCTGGATTAAAAGTTAGTAGCTAGATATTTTTTACATGGACGTTTACACACCACAACACAGATTATGATATTACAAGTCAAATTCGTTTTGCTTTTTGTTGTTTTGTTTAAAGAAACCACTAGATCATAGTGATTTATTCATCGTCGTCTATTGGATGACAATAATGTTTTTTAAAATCTGACACATAGTTATCAGAGGAAACCCGCTACATGTTTCCATTAGTACCAAGGGGTCTGTTATATGCACTTTCCCACAAACAGGGTAGCACCCACCATGGCCTTTGATCAGGAGTGTTAGAGGAAACCCGCTTTATTTTGTTCCAGAAAGGGGTCTTTTATATGCAATTTCCCACAGGCAGGACAACACATATCACTGCTTTTGGTATATCAGTCGTGGTGCACTGGCTGGAACGAGAAGTAGCCGTCCAGTTCTTATTGTATGTATTCACACAGAAAACTTTCCACATGTTTGTTTTTCATTAATAGTTCTGGATCGTGTATATGCTCTTTCCCACAGACAGGACAGCACACTATAGACTATGTCATTACAAGCCAAAAGAAAGAGAATAAGATAATAGAGATAATAACCTCATTTCTGACTTTTAAATAACACAATGGCGTGTACTAAACCCCTTCACCGGGTCACCCACACATATCAGTGAGGAAAATCCGTGCACAGCAGCCTGGGGGCCAAGCCGCATATACTACTCTCTTGTGTTAAACCTGACTCAGCACAATCTCAAGGTGAAGGTCAGCCGCAAGGGAAAGACAACCTCCGGTCGTGAGAATCTGACCTAGAAGTGCCTTTTCCGAGACTTCTGTTACATCTCAAACTTATCATGCAGATTAATGTCCCATTATATATATATATATATATATATATATATATATATATATATTTAAAAAAAAAAAAGATCATTCACAGTATTTAGTAGTATTCTACCACGAAACAGAATAGCAACACTATGCTTGCAGTGCTCGAATACACTCCCCTATCTGTTAGTTTGGTTAGGTCACAGTTTGGTCTGCCATGTCTAACACAGGACGTCCTAAATATAAGATACAGCGTCCTGGTTTGCAATCGGTAATGGTATACCCATCATAAAATATCCACAAGAGTAAAGCCATACCCTAAGCTGCTACAGAACCTATAGTACAGACAGTAGATGTTTTTGTAACAACAGACATATTTAAGTCCGGCATTGATGTATCAATTATGGGTGTCAAGATAAGTATTACGATACGATACGTATTACGATACCTGATTCACGATGTGTCTAGGTGTGTCGCGTTACACCTACCTCACGATACGATACGTATTACGATACCTGATTCACGATGTGTCTAGGTGTGTCGCGTTACACATACCTCACGATACGATACGTATTATGATACCCGATTTACGGTGTCTTCATAGTGAAATTAGAAATTGAAACTTGGGTGAAATGATTTAAAAATAAGGAATAATGACGATAAAAGTGAACCACTGATTAAACACAGTTTTAATATAGAAATACACACCACATCCTAGACATAAACAGGCGCCCATTATGTCTCCACTCCATTGTCTTTTCTCAACGGAAATAACGTGCCAAGAAGTGTATCTCAGTACAAATTGGTTTTAGTTAATCGATAAGGAATTAACATAGGATTCGATACATAATCGAAATATGAATCGATACGCAAGTAAAGGTATCTTGTATCGTATCGTCAGCAGTAGTATCGCGATGCATCGATACAACTATGAATCGTGACACCGCTAATAAACGTTAAAGGTATACTGTCACAGATTCAAGGACGCTATTTCTCTGAAAATGGATAATAAATGAAAGTTACATTAATGTTTGGAAACCAAATTTAGCTATCACATCATCTGAACTGAACCATGAAGGAGAGAAATTCAAATCAATCATCTTGGCAATATTAGTTTTTGAATTATGGACCATTGCCATAATTCAATTACTTTTACAAAATATCATTAATAAGTGGAGTATGGTGGTTACATAGATGGCTGAATAAAGTACATTCAAGGACAAATCACACACACACACACACACACACACACACACACACACACACACACACACACACACACACACACACACATATATATATATATATATATATATATATATATATATATATATATCTTCTTTTTTTTTTCTTTTTTTTTCCCCAGGTAATACTTTGTTAGGCCATTTAATAGGTAAGTGGCCTGTGACAATATGCCTTTAAATGTATACTGATACACGTGCTATTTGAGACAAAGTTAAATTTAATTTAATAATGCCTGTATTAAAATTCGAGAGAAGTAATGAGGGATCGATTGTCAGTACTGTGGAAAAGTGTGTTTTGTTTAACGACACCACAAGAGCACATTGATTAAGTAATCATCGGCTACAGGATGTTTCCTAATGCAGCCAGGAATCTTTATATGCACTTTCCCACAGGCAGGAAAGCACACACTATGGCCTTTGTCCAGTTGTGGTGCAATGGTTGGAACAAGAAAAAACTCACAGTCAGCTGAATGGATCCACTGAGGTGGCGCGATCCTGCGACGCGAGCACCTTAAACGAGCGCCCAACATACTGAGCTAAATCTCCACCCCTTGGGGGCGGGACGTAGCCCAGTGGTAAAGTGCTCGCTTCACGCGCTATCGGTCTAGGATCGATCCCCGTCGGTGGGCCCATTAGGGTATTTCTTTTTCCAGCCAGTGCACCGCAACTGGTATATCAAAGCCTGTGGTATGTGCTATCCTGCATATTGGATGGTGCATATGAAAGATCCCTTAGCCTTGCTACTAATGTAAAAATGTAGCGGGTTTCCTCTCTAAGACTATATGTCAAAATTACCAAATGTTTGACATCCATTAGCCGATGATTAATAAATCAATGTGCTATAGTGGTGTCGCTAAACTAAAGAAACTTTAAAAGACACTTTTTAAAATCCCGCTCCCAGTATTGTAGAATTCACTGCCAGTAACACGGTGAACTTCCTGATACTGTAGATAAATGTTTTGGTTGCAGTCAATATGTGCTGTTTCTCTTTATGTGTTCCAACAGTATAAAGCGGAACATACACTACTGATCACGTGGGATATAATGTTGAGCACTGTGTGGTCTGTGCATACTAGTAGTCAGACGTATACCATTGATCGTGATGTGTGGTCTGAGGGAGAAAGATAGAAAGATATAGAGAGAGAGAGAGAGAGAGAGAGAGAGAGAGAGAGAGAGAGAGAGAGAGAGAGAGAGAGAGAGAGAGAGAGAGAGAGAGAGAGAGAGAGAGAGAGAGAGAGAGAGAGAGAGAGAGAGGGGATGGGGGTGGGGTGGAGGCGGCAGACAGACAGACGAACAGTCAAAGAGAGACAGAGGCAGAGAGAAACAGAGAGAGCGAGAGAGAGAGAGAGAGAGGGGGGGGGTGGGGTTGAGGCGGCAGACAGACAGACGAACAGTCAAAGAGAGACAGAGGCAGAGACTAATGGACTGTCTTCGTATTTTCCTACATTAGGATATGAACCATGTATGGGAAGAATTACCACTACGTTTGATGCAAGGTACACTGGATATACAGGGCATAAAATTTGGCAAAATCTGTAATCGTTCGTCAGAAAATTTAAAAAGACGTGTTAGCTTTTTTTTTTTCACTGTTTTTGGAAGAAATTAATAAGATAACGGGCCTACATTGCCGATTGCTGGTTATTTTGGCTGATATAGGATTCTCATAATTTCGGTACTTTCCGTTCAGACCCGGAAACATTAAACTCAATGCTTCCTGGAAATCCCTGTTCCATTTCATTCAGATTATTGTTTTGCACCAGTAAGTACTCCCCCGTAAAAGAACCGATGGGGTTGTGCGTTGTAATGTAAACGGGCAGCTTTCAAGTCGGTTCTAGCATACATTTAAAAAAAAATGTATTTATGATAGGACATTTGAGGGAGAAAATCTACGAAATTCGTTCATATTGCATTCACGTTTAATGACCGTGATCCATTAAAATATGCATTTGTATCTGAATACTGAAGAAAATCGTTCGTGTAAAAACTAGAACGACATATCGGTTGTCTCAAAAATTCTAATTGTATGCCCTGATATATACACTTTAACTTCTTACTCACTTACCGCTAAAGACTGTGAGTGACTCACGGTCTACAAATAATGGCTAACGAGACTATGGCACACTTTACTCGTGTGACATCTACATCAAATTAATGGTACCTGGTTCGCTTTTAATATCGCATGACATTTGTGGCTGACACTTAAACTACTTTCTAGAAATAGCCATTCCTTCGCACATTGGTCATAACCACCTGTAAATTCGACCACCACCTCAACATTTAGTATTTTAGTCCTGCCCCTACCCTTCAGACACCGTATACACTTGGTATACTTTATACTTGGTATACTTGGTACACGTATACACTTGGTATACTTGGTATACTTGGTACACTTGGTACACTTGGTATACTTGGTATACTTGGTACACTTGGTACACTTGGTACACTTGGTATACTTGGTATTTTAATAAAACTTTCAATGCCGATTTGAGTACAAGATACATACAGCATTAAGACTCCACTAATCGTCATTAACAAAACAAAACCACACCGGATGTACTGAAATTCATGTTTTAAGTAGGAGACTATAAGAAGCACGTTATCTTACAACAGGAAATGGGGCTCGCCTGATGCGTGATCGATCCCCGTCAGTGGCCCATTGGGCTATTTTTCGTTCCAGCCAATGTATCACGACTGGTATAGCAAAGGCCGTGGTATGTGCTATCCTGTCTGTGGGATGGCACATATAAAAAATCCCTTGCTACTAATAAAACATCAAGCGGGTTTCCTCTCTAAGTCTAGATATCACAATTACCAAATGTTTGACATCCAATAGCCGATGATTCATAAATCAATGTGTTATTGTCGTGTCTATTTTAGTGTTTTATTTAACGACACCACTAGAGTACATTGATTTATGGAACATTTGGTATTATTAATTTTATCAGCTTTAAGATGTCAAATATTTCGTAATTCTGACATAGTCTTATACAGGACACCCACTACATTTTCCCATTAGTAGCAAGAAATCTTTTAAAAACATCATCCAAGAGACAGGATAGCACATATCATGATCTTTGATATACCAGTCATCCCACAGATGGGGTCCGATCCTAGTCCGACCGCGCATCAGGCTTATAAAAGATGACTTGCTACTAATGGGAGATGTAGCGGTTTTCCTCTCTAAGACTACATATCAGAATTACCGAATGTTTGACATCCAGTAGTCGATAATTAATAAATCAATGTGTTCTAGTCGTTAAACAAAACAAACTTTAACTTATAACATGAACATGCACCTTTAATATATTACAAACATACATCATTAAAATACAACAAACATTAGTTAGCAAATTTCAACAAACCTTTGTTCCCGAATGCAACTTCGTCTATAGACGCCATGTTTTCTCAAGTCCAGACGAGACAGACTATAAAAAAGAAGTAACTAAGAAGCGATTCAGTTAGGCAAATGTACAGCTATAAAAGATAGCTAGAAATGATTTAGGATCAGCGGCAGGTAACTCTAGCTGCAGTTTGCAATCAAACTCGTCTCAATTCCGTCACCAAAGCCGATAGCCGAGTTGGGGTTTTTTCAAACAGTAAAATAATCCAAGCTGACGCTAGAATATTGCGTGCTGGTATCCACAGTTCCAGTCCAGTGACTCGACAAGGCAAAGGGCTTTAAATAATAGACATTGTACACGGATATTTACGTCTGTTTTAGAGACCGACGCTAAAAAGAAAATATCAAGTTTCTTTGGTTTTCAATCGAAATACCCAGCTATAGTGATTTCGAAATGGGACAAGTTACAATGAATACCTGTGGGCGAAGGTATGGGTGACATAACAGGTGTTGCTAACTGTAACTAAGACATATTATTTTTACCTGTAAAGTAATTGTTACGTGATACGTTTTGTTGGTGTGTTGTTGTTGTTGTTTTTTGTGTGTTTTTTTAGAAATAAATCTTGACAAAATAAAATGGGGTCACTTATACCAGTATTACTGCGAGTGCTATTTTGGGGAATGTATTCAAATGTCATATTAATAGAACAAGGAAAGAAGAAAAACCCACAAGAATATCATTGGTGCAGCCAATATTTTATATCCGGGGCCGCAACATTGGTTGGGGGTGGGGTTGGGATTGTTAGTTGTGTTATGGTGATACATTGATTGAAACATATTTAATTCTTTGGAAAAATAACTTACTAGTCCTTCTCTATAATGCATACATACTCACTTAGAAATAAGATAAAATAACTCAAAACTATTGAGTTTTTGCATGGTAGTTGCAAAGCGACTGTACCTTCTAAACATAACAGCCACATAGCCTTCTTAGTATTGTCCTATTTTAAAGGGACATCAACCCATGAAAATTAACATTAAGTTTAGTTAATCTATAAACCTTTAACACATGTGCATAAAGTTACAGCTGAGTGAAACATAAGTCTGTGACTTTGAAATGGTGAAATACCCTCTACTAATAACTAAAACTCAACTCCATAACTGTTACTTCTCAGACACATGTGCGTTTTTGAAAATATGAGAAATGCATTTTGTGATATTAAAAACACAAGGATGGCCAAAAACACTTCAAATGTACGGGGATATATAATCTAAACAATACAATCTAAACGATGTCTGATTTCAGTTATTAAAAACGGCTCTAATAGTAAAAAATATGCCTTAGTGTTTAAAAACTAGGGTATGTCCCTTTAACAGAATATACTCTAACATAGAACTTGCCTGATGCCTGGTCGGTCTGGGAACGATCCGCGTCGGTGAGTCCTTTAGACCGTATCTTATTTCACAACCGGCATATGAAAGACAGTGATATCTTCTATCCTATCTGCGGGATGGTGCTTATAAAAGATCATTTGCTATTAACGGAAAATTGTAGCGGGTTTCCTCTCTAAGACTTTATGTCAAAAGTGCCAAATGTTTAACATCTAATAGACAACGATTACGAAATCAATGCGCTCTAGTGGTGTCATTGAACAAAACAAACTTTAAAACTTTTAAGTTTTCTAGCATACAAGTTAACATATAAACGCATGCAAAAGTAAATGGTGGTATGCAACCCTAATCCCTGTCTTGATAACCGAGGTCCGTGTGTCCAGCTTCATTGCATTGTTGTGGTCATCCTAATACTCACAATAGCATACGCTTCATTTTACTTTCTGCTCTATGTTTTATTTTAGCGTACTAAATTACGCTGGGGGAGAGGGTTATAGGTAAATCCATTTTAGGCAACTATTAAAACATTATGGAGAACAGAAACATTTTGAATAAACAGACACTGTATTCTGAAAGCTGAAGTGGTGATTTGGTAATTGTATTCATTAAAATGTTCTGCTAGTTGAAAACATCTTGTAAAGACAAGCGATAGACTCAGGAAGTAAGTATCTCGGAAACAAACGGACGTAGCGTGGGCCACATTAATGAAGACAATGATGCAAGATTACGCTACAAACGCGTGACTTATTTTGAAGTAAAAATCCCAGATATTTGTAGACGTGTTGACCATGTCTCCTTTGCCCTGTACCCAGCAGGTCGGTTACAGTGAGTCCCAACAGTATCAGTTTCGAAACAGGAGAGACTAGGATTACTGTCGAATGAACTGTATGACATTCCAAACATTGACCTCAGTTCATTTGGTCGCCACCAAACAAAAAAGGGACAAATCCTAGTATCGAGATTATTTGATGCCATACGAATAAGAATCTGAAACAGTTAGGGCAGGATGTAGATCAGTGGTAAAGCGCTCGCCTGGTGCGCGGTCGGTGTAAGATCGATCCCCGTCGGTGGGCCCATTTGGCTGTTTCTTGTTCCTGCCAGTGCACACGGCTGATATATCAAAAGCCATGACATGTGCTATCTTTACTGTGGGATGGTACATATAAAAGATCCCTTGTTACTAATGGAAAAGGGGTATATATAAAGTTATTTGATGCGAATCCGAATCCCATTTTCACATTTGATCTTCTTATTAAGCAGTTTTTATCCGTCTTCAACCTTGATTTAGCCAACAATTTGGAAACGCCTTCTTATTTAATTTTGTCACCTTGGTGTATCAAACCACCCAAAATGGTATTTGATCTTGTGCATTCGACGAAAAATCGCACAGGTCCAGTTATTTACAAACAGAACTTCATGGTAATTCAAAAAAAGGTACCGTGATTATATTCCTGTTTATTCGGATGGGTCATGGGATGTGTGACCTGTGTTACAGATTTTATGTTAGATACATTACTTTCCAAGACATTGCCTGATTCGGGATATATATGTTTTTGTTTCTGCCGAAACCTGGGCAATCATTAAAGCCCTAGAAGTCATTAAGAACTCTATATGATATTAACATTTATCATATAATATCTTACATTTTCAGTGCAATCAAAGTATGTGATATTTTTTCAGATCACATACTTTAAGAATTTGATAACTTTGCAAATTAGATGTAAATTAGTCGAGGTCTCTGCATTAGGTTTATTGACATTTAAGCAAACGTACTTGGGTGACACTCCATGATTGACGTATGCATTCATAGTCATCAAATAAAAACATTTCAATGGCAATTTGACACTGAAAGCTGTCCAGCGTTCAGAAAACAAAAAACGTTAGGCATAACTTTATTTTGATGTAAGGACATCCAAAATGACGTCATTCGAGTTTGACGTCATTTCCATTCAAAAATACACCGCGCCACATATTCTTACGTCATTTGAATATCTAGTAATGGCGGACTGGAATTAAAGTTGCATGTACAGTTTACAAAAACACGTTGTATTAAGCTTGAGCTTATATGATAAAGAGATTATTACCCTCGTGTATTTCGGTATCGTCAATATCATATATTAGGAATAAAAATAATGTATTATACTCGCCAGATGCTCGCATAATACAATTTTTATTCCTAATATAGGATATTGACGATACCGAAAAACACTGGTAATAACCTCTATATATTATTTTTTACAGTCTCCCTTTCGAGGTTTCATTCCTTAATTATGATGTTGAGACAAACGTGTGCATTTTCATCTATTGCCAATAAAGACATTGCATTTTGTTGGGTGCTCAGGCATACTGGCATCAGTTGTAATGAAAAGGAAATCTCGGTCTTAACTTGAAAAAGAAAGAAGCTACTGTCATAAGCATACACATGGGACTTATAATTCCCATTGGTACATTTTCCACTAGTGAAATGGGCATACTTTTAGTTAGATCTACCATGAACTGTTAATACAAACACAAATGAAGTGTAAAACATTGTATGGATATGACATACCATAATAGTAAATTTACGGCAAATATAAAATATTTAAGTTTTACACCAATAATTACACCATTACTGTGTTGGAATACATTAAATGGACATTCCTGAGTTTGCAGCAATTTTTAAGATGTTATCGACTAACTGAGACTTTTTAACGATTGTAATTACATATCAAATATATTTTTCTGCATAACATATTAGTGGCTGTATGTTAAACGTGTTTCTGATCGTTCTAAAATTTGTACTAGGTTAAATTTCACTTTATTTCCTAAAATAAGTTTTTTTCGTACGTACGAAATTATTTAAAGACAAAATCCACTTTGGGCTTCTTGCAAATATTAAGACGACCAGAAACACGTGGAATATACAGACACTGATATTCTAAACAAGAAAATATATTCAATATGTAAGTTTAATCGTAGAAATATTTTATTAGTCGGAAACATCTTACGATGCAGCAAACTCAGGAATGTCCCTTTAACAACACCATTACAGCACATTGATTTTGACATCCAATAGCTGATGGTTAATAAATCAATATTCTCTAGTGGTGTCGTTGAAGTAAACAAATTTATAAAATGTCTCTAAATACTAAAAAAACATATAGCAAATTTCTCTTTAAGACCGAATATCGAAATTACCAAATGTTTCACGTCTAATAGCTGATGATTAATACACAAATGTGCTCTAGTGGTGTCGTTGAACAAAACAAACTTTTCCTCTCAAAGACTATACGTCAATATTACCAAATGTTTCACATATAAGACGACCAGAAACACATTGAATATACAGACACTGATATTCTAAACAAGAAAATATATTCAATATGTAAGTTTAATCGTAGAACTATTTTATTAGTCGGAAACATCTTACAATGCAGCAAACTCAGGAATGTTCCTTTAAAAGAAGTAAATAAACATTCATTTAGTTTGTGTTTTTGTTGGTTGTTTTAATATTTTGTCTTGGTGTTACAATACCAGTGTAGTATCTGTGACCACCCTTTGTTAGCAGAGGAAAAAGATTCATATCATTTTTGTCAGTGATATGTTCTGAAGAAACGTTTGCTGTTACAAACTTTAAACATTATACATCAGAATAATATAAGTTTTGAGTACCACAATTAAACTTTATTTTTGGATCCATGTGGAAATGAACGGTGTCCTTTATTGTAAGAAAACCCCCAACCCCATAGCATTAATCAGTATATCTATTCCACCTGGCAAGATGATTGGAACGATGCGATTGCGAACAAGCTTCATTCTGTCAAGCCAGTCCTGGGAGAGTGGTTGTCCTCCTATATGCGGTGCAGAGAGAATGGAATAGTCTTATGCCGTACTCGCATCGGTAACACATATTTGACACACTCATTTATTCTGAAGAAGAATGTTCCACCTTAGTGTGAGCACTGTCGTTGTACTCTGACGGTTAAACTGTACCCATGTTGGGCCGACGAGGAAAAAACCCATTTGGTTAACAAAATGTGATGGAATTGCTTCGATTCCTCCCTGGACTTATTTTGAAATGTCTACGACATGTTGACCTTTATTCGAAAAAATGTAAATACATACCTGTCAATTTTATATACTCAAAATTATGTACTCAAAATTTATATTTTGCACATCTCTTTACACTGTTCTTTAATTTAACACTGGAATATTCATACTGATGCTCATCCATTCATATATTTACCATTGTTTGACACCACGACTTGGTAAAACCAACGTTTTTACTAACACCGTGTCGTCGTACAGTAGACCAGGCTTAAAGCGCTCGCTTCATGCGCGGTCAGTTTAGGTTCGATGCCCGTTGGTGAGCTCATTGGGCTATTTTTTGCTGCACCTAATGCACCACGACTGACAGGCCGTAGTTTGTGCTATCCTGTCTATGGGATGGTGCATATAAAAGATCCCTTGCTGCTAATCGAAAAGAGTAGTCCATGAAGTGTCGACTGCGGGTTTATTCCCTCAATATCTGTGTGGTCCTTAACCATATGTCCGACGCCATATATAACCGTAAATAAAATGTGTTGAGTGCGTCGTTAAATAAAACATTTCCTACAGTAGTCCAGGCGAAAAGCACTCGCTTGATGCGCGGTCAGGTTAGGGTCGATCCCCGTTGGTGGGCTATTTCTTGTTCCTGCCAGTGCTCCACAACTGCTATATCAAAAGCCGTGGCATGTGCTATCTTGTCAGCGAGATGGTACATATAAAAGATCCCTTGCCACTAATTGAAAAACGTACCGGGTTTCCTCTCTAAGACTATATGTCAGAATTAGCTAATGTTTGATATATGATAGCCGATGATTAATACATCAATGCGTTCTTGTGGTACACTTTTAAGTTTGTTCTTCGTGTAGGTCGCCAGTAAAACCATGTAAACTCAACTAGTAGCAGTGTAAAAACTATAATCTATTGTTAAATGATGCCTACTAGGATTACAAAAATAACAATAATAACAATAGTGACACTCTTTGTTTGCATTGCATTTATGTTACAAAGAAGGCCGATTATATTTTCCCTGTTTACATTATGATTATAAAATGCAATACTTAAAAAAAAAAAATAATAAAGACGAGGAAACAAGGAAGAAAAAAACCCTTAAAAAAACAGCGCCTAACACAGATGTTGTTGTATATTTAAAAACCTCGTGAATAAGTTTATACCCGAGCATTGTTCACTACGTCCAACGATTGATCGTATCTTTACGATCATTTAAATAACGTGTAACTGAACCAAATGCGTTGGAGCGAAACCAAGCCGGTCAATACAGTGTGACATACAAACTGACATAGCTGTGTTGGTTTCAGTGGCGGATATGGGTGGGGTGGATTGAGGTAGTATAAACCAACCCGGTCAGTATAGTGTGACATACAAACTGACATAGCTCTATTGGTGTCAGTGGCGGATACGGGTGGGGTGGATTACGGTAGAATAAACCAAGCCGATCAATATAGTATGACACACAAACTGACATAGCTGTGTTGGTTTCAGTGGCGGATACGGGTGGGGTGGATTAAGGTAGTATAAACCAAGCCGATCAATATAGTATGACACACAAACTGACATAGCTGTGTTGGTTTCAGTGGCGAATACGGGTGGGGTGGATTAAGGTAGTATAAACCAAGCCGATCAATATAGTATGACACACAAACTGACATAGCTGTGTTGGTTTCAGTGGCGGATACGGGTGGGGTGGATTACGGTAGAATAAACCAACCCGGTCAATATTGTGTGACATACAAACTGACATAGCTGTATTGGTTTCAGTGGCAGATACGGGTGGGGTGGATTACGGTAGAATAAACCAACCCGGTCAATATTGTGTGACATACAAACTGACATAGCTGTGTTGGTTTCAGTGGCGGATACGGGTGGGGTGGATTACGGTAGAATACGGGTGATTCAGACAGAATAACCCTTGTATATAAAGTTAAAGTTTGTGCTGGTGTATGTAGAGTAGACCAACGCGGGGCGGCAGCGGGTTTCCTCTCTAATTACCTCTGTGATTCTTAACTGTAATTATATTGTAATGGGCGGGATGTAGCCCAGTCGGTTGAGTGCTCGCTTGTGGTGCTTGCGTCGCAGGATCCAACCACCTTGATGGATCCATTGAACTGATTGTGTGTTTTTTCTCTCGTTCCAACCAGTGCACCACAACTGGTCAAAGGCCGTGGCATGTGCTTTCCTGTCTGTGGGAAAGTGCATGTAAAATATATCTTGCTGTATTAGGAAAAAATGTAGCGAGTTTCCTCTGATGACTATGTGTCAGAATTACCAAATGTTTCACATCCAATAGCCGATAATTAATTAATGAATGTGCTCTAGTGTTATTGTTAAACAAAACACACTTTAGATTGTGATGTAAATAACACATATTTTTTCTTTCTTCTTTTGTTGATACATTGGGTCAGAGCTAGAGAGTACCCTATGTAACAGTTAGTTAATATTCGACAAACAAATGGAAAGAAAGAAATGTTTTATTTAACGACGCACTCAACACATTTTATTTACGGTTATATGGCGTCAGACATATATGGTTAAGGACCACACAGATTTTGAGAGGAAACCCGCTGTCGCCACTCCATGGGCTACTCTTTCCGATTAGCAGCAAGGGATCTTTTATTTGTGCTTCCCACAGGCAGGATAGCACAAACTATGGCCTTTGTTGAACCAGTTATGGATCACTGGTCGGTGCAAGTGGTCTACACCTACCCATTGAGCCTTGCAGAGCACTCACTCAGGGTTTGGAGTCGGTATCTGGATTAAATATCCCATGACTCGACTGGGATCCGAACCCAGTACCTACCAGCCTGTTGACCGATGGCCTACCCACGACGCCACCGAGGCCGGTACAAACAAATGGATGCCAAATACTGTGTCTTAAATACAGAATTTTTTTTCCAAATCTGAACACCCAAATTTTTAGCTTGTTTTTAGTTTATTACACTGATAACATATAACGTACATGTTAGCGACTGGCACAAACACTTCAAGAGGAAACCCGACACCCTATCGATATAGACGTAATCGGCTGACCGGCATTTCCAATAGGGTTGTCGGGTTTCTTCTTCTATCGTTTGTACTAGTCGGAAACATATAATTGTATTGCTGTGGGTGAACTCCACAATAATGATACTAAAGGTGTATGGAATCAGATTTACGAAACTCTGTGTATTTTACATAAAATTAAATTTGAAATTTGACAGTTTTAATTCTAAGTTCACTGTAGACCCGGCCTAACATATACACAGAACTAGAGGAAGGATATGTTGTATTTAATGACGCACTCAACACATTTTATTTACAGTTATATGGCATCGGACATATGTATAAGGACCACACAGATATATAGAGAGGAAAGCCGCTGTCGTCACTTTATGGGCTAATTTTTTCGATTAGCAGCAAGGGATCTTTTAATTACACCATCCCCTACACAGGATAGCACATACCACGGCCTTTGATGTACCAGTCGTGGTGCACTGGCTGGAGCGAGAAATAGCCCAATGGACCCACTGAAGGGGATCGATCCTAAATCTACCGCGCATCAAGCGAGCGCTTTACCACTAGGCGGCTAAGAACTAGAGGATACTCAAGCTAAGGACAAGTTAAATATTTATAGTATATTTTGTTTAACGACAACACTGGAGCTCATTGCTTAATTCGTCATCGGCTGTTCGATTTTAAACGTTTGGCAACTCTGATTTACAAAGTATATGGAAACGCGCAACTTTTTTTCCATTAGCAGCAAGGGATATTTTATATTAACTGACAGGGCAGCACATTCCACGACAGCAAAATATATATTGTAGTTCTTCGGTGGCCAGTTTTCTTCTTCTTCTTCTTCTTTTTTGACCACGTTGTAAAATAAACTTTTTGTTTTCCTTTTTAAAAAATAGTTTCTTGTTATTACATATCTATACGTAGTATGCATATTTTTATATACACATAAATGACAAGATGTATGCACACGAATAAACATAATCAATAAACGCAGTATAATATGTATGAAGTCGTGGTGCACTGGCTGGAGCGAGAGACAAAATGGGAGCAGTGGTATAATCTATTTCAAACATGATAAAAGCTGATTAAATTTATCAAATATTGAGGTATATGTTTTTTCTAAAATACCTTTCTACTCCTTCACACACCTTTGTTTAATAATAAAAAAATTATCGATGTTAATTTCGTACATGACATTTTTTCGTGTGTTTTTTTTCCCCCTTTTGGAATCAGGCAAAAAACAAAACAACAAACAAACAAAGAAAAAACAACAACAAACAAACAAACAAGACAAAACAAACAATATCAACAAAAATAATTTTAAAAACATAAATAAACACGTTAGACAGAATCCAGGTCCAGATAAACTGTCGAATTGTTAACCATTTTTGTTTTCTTATACAAGAGGGACAGTTAAAAACCAAATAATATTTCAAATTGTATTTTTGTAATCGAAACACTGAAAGCGTTTCATGTTTTCATAACATGAAAAATAACAATAAAGATTACACCTGTGTGCTTGTATGCAAAACGTTGTCATAGCAACAGGTGATAATATGTTTTATTATTCATAGGATGGAAGCGATGCAGGTCTATACTGAAAAGCGAATGAACAAATGAAGGTATGCATGGATAATTAATTCCATGAATGCATGAGCGAATGAATGAATGAATTAATTAATTTATGATTCAATGAATGTATGAATGGATAATTGATTCTAAGAAAATATGTCAAAATTACCAAATGCTTAGCATCCAATAGCCGATGATTAATAAATCAATGTGCTCTGGTGGGATCCTTGAACAAAAACAAACTTTACTTTAGAAAAGAAAGAAAGAAATGTTTTATTTAACGACACACTCAACACATTGTATTTACGGTTATAGGGCGTGAGGCATATGGTTAAGGACCACACAGTTATTGAGAGAGGAAACCCGCTGTCATCACTTCATGGGCTACTCTTTTCGATTAGCAGCAAGGATATTTTATATGCACCATCCCACAGACAGGGTAGTACATACCACGGCCTTTGATATATCACTCGTGGTACACTGGCTGGAACGAAACATAGCCCAATGGGCCCACCAACAGGGATCGATCCCACACCGACCGCGCATCGAGTGAGCGCTGTACCACTGGGCTACATTTCGCCCCTTTACTTTACCGTTTACGATTAAAAGGCATGGTATATGTATTAAAGTGCGTGTCTAACGTATAATTTAAAAAGTAATAACAAACAGATAACACCTCTGCTAATGCCGCCATCTTTAAGTGACTAACAGTACCCATCTGTGAAGCTAGCTGAACGATTAGTACTGTTACCGAATCATATTGGACAGAATTCTTCATAAGCCTGTTTCTTATTTAAGCACTGTAAATCTATAAAGTTACAAGCGTGTAAGACAAAGACAGGCTTTGTACATTCAGTCCATAATGATTACGCTGTCGGTATCCGTAACAATAATGGTGGGGTTGCAAAACCTGTCTTGCAGAAACTGCAGCACAACCTTTAGCAAAACTTGTTGCCGATATTGTCAGCTCACAACAGCTGAAGGGAAGCAACTGCTACAATAAAAGGAAAACGCTTACCACGTTGTTTCCGTTAAAGATACGTAAGTTACTTCCCTTGCTCTGTGCAGTGGGCTAGAGGTTGAACTATACCAAATAAATTATCATATGTGACAGTGTTAACATATGTAGTTTAAAAAACACTATAGTATGCAATATTTCAACCAAACTACGATCCATAAATATATTAAAAAAAAAAAAAAAAATGTTTTATTTAACGACGCACTCAACACATTTTATTTACGGTTATATGGCGTCAGACATATGGTTAAGGACCACACATATTTTGAGAGGAAACCCGCTGTCGCCACTACATGGGCTACTCTTTCCGATTAGCAGCAAGGGATCTTTTATTTGCGCTTCCCACAGGCAGGATAGCACAAACCATGGCCTTTGTTGAACCAGTTATGGATCACTGGTCGGTGCAAGTGTTTTACACCTACCCACTGAGCCTTGCGGAGCACTCATTCAGGGTTTGGAGTCGGTATCTGGATTAAAAATCCCATGCCTCGACTGGGATCCGAACTCAGTACCTACCAGCCTGTATACCGATGGCCTGCCACGACGCCACCGAGGCCGGTATAAATATAAAACTACAAATAATTAACTAAAGAAAGTAGAACATTTCTCGGCTAATTTTCGATATAACCGGATACGTTTACAACACGCCTATTTTAGCACACAATTGTAGTACTTAATTTTACAGGCACCCCATACATGTTTGAAGCATAGGGTTACTTGACAAGATGAAATAAAACTGCATAAGTTTATTGCCCAGATAAAATTATTATGCTTTTTGTTTATTTTATTTTTTTTATTATTATTTATTTTATATAACAAACTCTGTCACATTTATTACAAATGACAGGACTGGTGGTATTACTTGCTCTCTCAAAAGTTGGATGCACCTCGAACTTTGACCCGGCCGGATATTATTTGGTTTAGCACTACCTCGATTGATATGTTATTTCTTATGATGTAGAGTGATTCAGTAGGCTACACAACCTCGGTCCGTGGAAGTAGGGGGTCGAATTGGATGTAACGATTAGCATTTTCCCCATGAATCCTATTTTATAAAGCTACAAATCGATGAAGGTAGGACGAATGGATGGATGGACGGATGGTGGACGGATGGATGGATTGATAGCTGGATGGGCGGATGAATGGACGGATGGATGTATGGATGAGTGAAAGGTATGCATGGTTGGGTAGATGGGTGGATGGATGGATGAATGGATTGATGAATAAATGAATGAATGAATGAATGAATGAATGAATGAATGAATGAATGAATGGGTGCATAGATAAATTGATGGATGGATGGATGGATGGAAGGGTGAATGGATCAATGGATGTATGTATGTATGGATGGATGGGTGGAAGGATGCATGGATAGATAGATGGATAAATAGATGTATGGATGGATGGATGGATAACTGTATGGACGGGTGCATGGATGCATGGATGGATGGACTGATTGATGGGTGGATGCATGGATGGATGCATGTATGGATGCATGGATGGATGGATGAATGCCTGGATGGATGAATGCCTGGATGGATGAATGCATGGATGGATACATGGATGGATGGATGGATGGATGGATGGATGGATGGATGGATGGATGGATGCATGGATGGATGCATGGATAGTTGGATGAGTGGGTGGATGGATGGATGGATGAATGGGTGGATGAATGGGTTGATGGATAAATGAATGGATGGATTGATTGATGGATGGATGCATGGGTCGATGGATGCATGGGTCGATGGGTGGATGGATGAATGGGTGGATGGATCGATGGATGGATGGATCGATGGATGGATGAATGGATGGATTCATGGATGGATGCATGGGTGGATGGATGGATGGTTGCATGGGTGGATTAATGGATTGTTGCATGGGTGGATTGATGCATGGATGGATGGGTGGATGGATGGACGGATGGATGGATGGATTCATGGATGGATGGATGGGTGGATGGATGGATGGTTGCATGGGTGGATTAATGGATTGTTGCATGGGTGGATTGATGCATGGATGGATGGGTGGATGGATGGATGGGTGGATGGATGGATGGTTGCATGGGTGGATGGATGGGTGGATGGATGGGTGGATGGACGGATGGATGGATGGGTGGATGGGTGGATGGATGGATGGGTGGATGGGTGGATGGATGGATGGATGGATGGGTGGATTGATGGGTGGATGGATGGATGGATGGACGGATGGATGGATGGATGGATGGGTAGATGGATGGGTAGATGGATGGATGGTTGCATGGGTGGATGGATGCATGAATGGATGGATGGATGGATGCATGCGTGCATGGGTGGATTGATGGATGGTTGCATGGGTGGATTGATTGATGGATGGATGGATGGATGGATGGATGGGTGGATGGACGGATGGATGGATGGATGGACGGATTGATGGATGGTTGCATGGGTGGATTGATGGATGGATGGATGGATGGATGGATGGATGGATGGGTGGATGGATGGATGGATGGATGGATGGACGGATGGATGGATGGATGGGTAGATGGATGGGTAGATGGATGGATGGTTGCATGGGTGGATGGATTCATGAATGGATGGATGGATGCATGCATGCATGCATGCATGGGTGGATTGATGGATGGTTGCATGGGTGGATTGATGCATGAATGGATGGATGGATGGATGGATGGGTGGATGGATGGATGGTTGCATGGGTGGGTGGATGGATGCATGAATGGATGGATGGATGGATGCATGCATGCATGGGTGGATGCATGGATGGATGGATGCATGGATAGATGCATGGATGGATGGATGAATGGATGGATGAATGGGTTGATGCATGGATGGATGGATACATGGATGGATGGATGGACGGATGGGTAGATGAATGGATGGATTGATGGATGGATGCATGGGTCGATGGATGCATGGGTGGATGGATGGATGGATGAATGGGTGGATGGATGGATGGATGGATGGATGGATGGATGGATGGATGGATGGATGGATGAATGGATTGATGAATGGATGGATGCATGCGTGGATGGATGGATGGTTGCATGGGTGGATTGATGGATGGATGGATGGATGGATGGATGAATAAATGAATGAATGGATGGATGGATGAAACCAGGGATGGATGGATGGACGGATGGATGGATGGATAAATGAATGAATGGATGGATTGATGAATAGAAGGATGGATCAATGGGTGGATTTACTGATGGATGTATGGATGCATGGATGGATATGTGTATTGATCAATGGTTGGACTGACGGATGGATGAACGGGTAGGTGTGTGGGTTGTTTTGGGGTGAATGATGGATAGATGGATGGATCGATTGATGGATCGATAGATGGATGTATAGGTCGATCGATGATGGACTGATGAATGGTTGGATATATGGATGGATAGATAGATGGATGAAAGGTGGATGGAGGGATGGATGATCATGAATTGAAGGATAAATGAATAAATGGAGTTTTCTGAGGATGTGGCGTAGAAGTATGAATGAAATGTTAGGTGGATGGATTGATTGAAGGATGGATAGACAGATGGAAGGATGGATGGATGGATGAACGGAAGGACAGACGGACCGATGAATGGACCAATGGATGGATGGTCGATGGATTGAATAATATGTGGATACATGGACAAGTGAGTTCTCTGAGGATGAGGTTTAGAAGTATGAATGACTATGTGTCAGAAAGAAAGAAAGAAATGTTTTATTTAACGACGCACTCAACACATTTTATTTACGATTATATGGCATCAGACACATGGTTAAGGACATGGTTGAGAGGAACCCGCTGTCGCCACTACATGGGCTACTCTTTCCGATTAGCAGCAAGGGATCTTTTATTTGCGCTTCCCACAGGCAGGATAGCACAAACCATGGCCTTTGTTGAACCAGTTATGGATCACTGGTAGGAGCTAGTGGTTTACACCTACCCATTAAGCCTTACGGAGCACTCACTCAGGGTTTGGAGTCGGTATCTGGATTAAAATCCCATGCCTCGACTGGGATCCGAACTCGGTACCTACCAGCCTGTAGACCAATGGCCTAACCACGACGCTACCGAGGCCGGTATGTGTCAGAATGACCAATTGTTTGACGTCCAATAGCTGATGACTAATTAATTAATGAGCTCTACTGGTGCCGTGCCGTTAAAAAAAACTAAACAAACAAACGCTAACACACATTTACGTTTATTTTATTAAATCCCCCCCCCCCCCCCCCAAAAAACAACAACAAAAAAACACAAAAAAACACAAAACAAAAAACAACAACGTCAAACTATTTATAAGTTACCACAAATCACAGCATAATATCTGCATATCGTAGAAGCTCCACACAACTGGGTTGTTGGCCTTTAACGAGCATGGCGGCCGGCGATCACATATGCATACGGATTTAACATTTCTTTGGTAATAAAAACTCTTATGAATAAAAGTCGTAAATTACGAATTGAGGCGACGGGGTTGAAAAGGCGAAGTGTTGGACGTTTTCCATAAATTACTCGACGTCTATGCGCACGTGTATTGATCTAAAAACCCGACCGACGCGCGGAGCCCTTGTTAAGTTCGGCAAATCTCGGTAGATTTATGGCAATCGGAAGATGCTTCTGGAGATCACGTGAGAATTCTGAGAAACGGTGAGCGCGCGAACCAGACCGAACAACACGAACGGAAAAGCATTAGGCTTAGGCTGTGCTGTAGAAATGAAAAAATAATAATAATAATAATAATAATAATAATAATAATAATAATAATAATAATAATAATAATAAAGTAAAGTAACATAAAGTAAATTTAAAAAAAAATCCCAAAACAACAAAAAAACACCACCAAAATTTAAAAGAAGAAAAATAAAAAAAATAATAATAAAACTGAAAAAAATAAGGAGAAGAAAGAAAGGAAAAGAAAGAAACATAACAAAGAAACAAAAACCAAAAAAACAAGAAAAAAGCAAAAGGTAAAGCAAGGAAATTAAATTACAATAAAATAAAATCAGAATAAAATAAAACCATATTAAAACTAAATGACGAGAAACAGCTGGTAGTTATTACATCTTTAACGCGTTTTATTTTCTGAACAGACGGACATGACACAGATGTTTCTGAGTGATGGAATAGTCGATTAAACACGGTCAACCACTTTCGAGTTTAATACAACTTATAGATCATACAAAATATGTATTGCAGGTCTCGAGCATATAGAAGTGGAAAAACAATGTGATAATTGAGAGTTGCTTCCCTTTGACCTGTCGGGTTCGGCGTTATTTATGGAATAATTCCTTAACCACTAACCAACTAACAACTAACCCACTGTCCTGGATAGACAGCCCAGATAGCTGAGGTGCGTGCCCAGGACAGCGTGTTTGGACCTTAATTGGACATGAGCACGAAAATAAGTGGAAATGAAAAACGATATATCCAGAGAAATCAATAATCGACACGCCACCACTCAGGAGAAGAATTAAAGTTTATTTTGTTTAACGACACCCCTAGAGCACATTGATTCATAAATAATCGGCTATTGGATATCAAATATTTTGTAATTTTGAAATATAGTCTTAAAGAGGTATCTCGCTGCATTTTTTCGTTAGTAGCAAGGTATCTTTTATATGCACCACTCCATAGACAGGATAACACATACAACCTTGGATATACCATTTGGGGTGCACTAGCTGAAAAAGGAAATAGCCCAGTGGGCCCACTGACGGGGATCGATCCTAGACCGACCAGAAGAAGAATTATAAGTTGACCAAAGGCAGTTCTAGTAGTCTAGTATCAGTGGGAAGTTTTAGAGTAATATTAAATACTATTGGATGTCATCATTTGCTAATTCTGGCGCAATCATCAGAGGAACCCACAGATAGGATAGCACATACCACGACCTTTTACTAGTAAATACTATTTATGGAAAGTTTAGTTTTTCTTTGTTTGTGAATGTAAGACTTTTAAAACAAATAAATAAATAAATAAATAAATAAATAAATAAATAAATAAAAACAACCAACACACACAAACAAAAATAATTTAAATTTTTTTTAAATTTTAAAAAGATGATGCTTATAATAATAATAATAATAATAATAATAATAATAATAATAATAAATAAAAAACAACAAAAATAATAATAATAATAATAATAATAATAATAATAATAATAATAATATTATGTTTTCGGCTAACAGCGCCATTTTGGTGATTAAAATTACATATTAGAACTATTTTAATGTTTAGAATATCAGTGTCTGTATGACAAGGTGTTTGTTGTCCTAATGTTTCTAGTAGCTCAGACAGCTTTTACCTCTCCTACCTATATATATATATATATATATATATATATATATATATATATATATATATATACGAAGAAAACTTAAAATAACTGCTAAAAATGTTAGTACATGATCGTAAACGCATTGGATATACAGACGCTGATATTCCTTCCCGTTTTGTCACATTATAAAACATTAAAATCAAATTATTGCTACTCCCCACTACTTTCCATTTTTGTAATATCACAATATAAAACATTAAAAATGAAATTATTGATATTCCCCACTCCCTTCACAGGTATGTCAAAGGCTGTGGTATGTGCTATCCTGTCTGTGGAATGGTGCACATAAAAGACCGCTGCACCACAGCAGGTATGTCCTTCACGTTTTGTTATATCGCATTATAAAACATTAAAAATCAAATTATATCCAAAATCTGTATTTCTAATTTTACTTCCTTAGATTTCGATTTTCTTAAGACATTGGATACAAATAATACGTCTTAGAAAACGTCCACCAGTAGGAAAACAAATGTCTTTAACGACATTATGATAATTATAAATTATTGGCGCCAGTTTGATCTCCTCATTATAACAATTAAATGTTTTTCTGTCGTGATCGTGTGTTTCGCTGCCTTGCAAACCAGACGAGGGATAAACGTGTTTAAATTGATTTTGTAATTAAGTGACAGCTTCTGGCGTAAAAATGCTTTATTCTGCTCCATACACTGGATTAAATTATTAACGCTTTATTGAAGTTTAATGACAGGCAAATCCAAGTTAATACAACAACATTAACATGACATGGCACGGTATGAAACCGGCCTTGGTGGAGTAGTAGTTAAAATTTGTTTTGTTTAACGATACCTCATGAGCACATTGATTTATCAATCATCGGCTGTTTGAAGGAAGGAAGTGTTTTATTTAACGACGCACTCAACACATTTTATTTACGGTTATATGGCGTCGCCTATTAGATGCCAAACATTTGGTAGTTTTGACATATACTAGTAGACTTAGAGAGGAAACCCGCTTCATTGTTCGATTAGTGGCGAGGAATCTTTTATATGCACCATCCCATAGACAGGATTGCACATACCACGGTCTTTGATATACCAGTCGTGTTGCATTGACTGTAACGAGAAATAGCCCAAATGGGCCCACCGACAGGGATCGACCTCAGACCGACCGCGCTTCAGGCGACCGCTTTACCACTGGGCTACGTTCCGTCCCCGGGTATGAAACACAGACACAGACACAGACACAGACAGACCAGATAGCCAAGACATGGCCATTAGAGCGTGCTTTAACCTTAACTGAATATAAACAAGACATTTATTATAAATGAAATACAATGATACAGTAAGGCATATAATTTCATATCCCGTGGTTCATTAGTCATAACTGACTATTTACTAACGGGTGTATCCCCCATGCTTTTTTAATTGCCACACTGTAATGCATAAAGGACTTGTAGAAAATAATCTGTCGTAACAATGTTAGCAATTATACTCAAGCTACGTGAGTATAAAGCAATCTAAATTTAGCAATTATTTTTACAAAAAAGAGGGGAAAAAACATACTGTTTATTATATCGGTTTAGGTAGCGATGTAGTTAAGTCATTGAAATTAAAAGCTCGTACGTACTATTGTAGGCTCACACCTAGATTATAATATTATTTAAAGGTTTATTGTAATTTATAAGACCATTGATTAGAATTCTACTTCACCTATCTCTTAGGATACATTAAAGAGAGAAACCAAATGATCAAATAGTGTGTGTGTGTGTGTGTGTGTGTGTGTGTGTGTGTGTGTGTGCATGTCTGTCTTTCTGACTGTCTGTATGTGTTTATACGTATTGCATATACACTAAAACACACACAAAAACCCCACCCCGCAAATATTAATTTGGTCTTGTGTGTTTGACATCAAACAGCCGATGATTCATAAATCAATGTGCTCTAGTGGTGTCGCTAAGCAAGCTAAAACTTTAACTTTTCATGTGCTTGCTTTCTGCCCGGGATGCATCGCTTTATTCCGCGCGTCGCCAAAAATATCCACAAAACAGTATTTGGCGTATGTGGTATCTGGTAGATTATTTGTTTAGCATTTGTTTTGAAACCCGATACGGCTGAAGGCAAATTAGCCGTACAAAGTCGAGATGCTGGCTTGCTTTCCAGTTATCGACAATAAAGCAAAACGACTCAGCGAAGACATGTATTTTCTTTGAGAAAACCGCTTCATAACGATGATGAATGTCTTGCTTAAATGTAAACCACTCGGCTTTAACTTCTTTAGAGTCAGGGAAAAGAAAATGAAAAACGCAAACGCATTAAAGAGAGCGCCTCTCGTTGCTATAAGTGTTTCCTAGACAGAAAACACATGAGCGCATAGGACGCACGAAAATGGTTATACTTAAAAGACATCGATCATAATATGAAAAAAACCCACGTATTAGAACACTAACTCGAATTTAAAAATATATTAATGCATTAGGAAACCAACAGGTCTTCACGATATTTTGGAAGATGAAACCTCGTGTTAATGGGGGTGAACGTAGCTTTAAAATGACGGTGTAATTTGGGTCTGAAATTGTATAGTCTCGGCTCGTCAGACCATTAATTAAAGGTGCAGTGTCGCCTATTAAACACTGAACGGTGTATGCGAGTTTAATGAGCTTCGTGAACTTGGTGGGTAAGCGGATGCTACTTAAAACGTTTTTGCTTGGAATATTCAAGATATGCCAGTTTATCTATTAAAATTTATCCACTAAAATATTTCTACTAAATGACCAAACAAATATCGCCTTTAAAAAGGTGTTTTACGTGTGAGGAGTGGGACGTAGCAGAGTGGTAAAGTGCTCTCTTGATGCGCTCTCAGTTTAGGATCTATCCCCGTCGGTGGGCTCGTTGGGTTATTTCTCGTTCCAGCCAGTGTGTCACGACTGGTATATCAAAGGCATGAGTTTGCGCTATCATGTTTGTAGGGTGGAGCATGCAGAAGGTCCCTTGCTACTAAGGGCAAAATGTAGCGGGTTTCCTCTAAGACTATATGTCAAACTTACACATCCAAGAGCCGATGATTAATAAACTAATGTGCTCTAGTGGTGTCGTTAAACAAAACAAACAAACAAACAAAAACACATTATCTGTTTGTCTATAGCTGTGTTTCTCTGTGTGTGTGTGTGTGTGTGTGTGTGTGTGTGTGTGTGTGTGTGTGTGTGTGTGTATCTGCCTACCTGCCTCTCGCTTTGTCTCTGTCGTTTTGTCTCTGTCATCTACACATCTGGCTGTCTACCCCTCTGTTTGTCTGTATGCATGTCTGTCTGTCTGTCTGTTTCACTCTGTCTGTGTATCTCCCTTTCTGACTGGCTGTGTGTGTGTCTGTCTATATATATGTCTGTCCGACTGTTAAGCGTGAAATATGTTGAAGTGTTTTTAAAAACGAGTGAATTAACGAACGAACGAACGAACGAACGAATAATAGATTAAATTAAATTAAATAAATTAAAATTAAAATTAAAATTAAAATTAAAACTAAAACTAAAATTAAAATTTAATTTAAATTTAAATTTAAATTAAATTAAATTAAATTACTACACCTGTCAAAAAATAAAATAATAATAATAATAATCATAATCATAATCATAATCATAATCATAATCATGAATAAAACTTTTTTGTTTTAAATACCTATTCCTATCTTTTATTCCTATTAGCTATCAATTAAATAAATTGTTGAGTGTATCATTAGAGAAACATTTCTACTCGATCGTGTTTGGACCCATTCAGCAACACGTCCGTATCGAGTGGATAGAGATATCCCATTCGGAGGGGAATGTCCGTTTTCTGGACTAAATGTACTGATGGTTCTAAAATTACGACCACTCTTTATTTGTCTCGACTTGTATGCCTACACATTCTAGGAAACTTTACGCACGATATAATAGGCGTCGTAATTACTGCTATTTTCCATCTGATATACTTTCGCTCGACTCTAGGACAGTGATCCATAATTGTCTTCACACTCTCTGTTTTCGTGCTCCATTATATTCGAGATGGTTGGTTTAACACTCCATAAATCCATCAAGGGTGGATTTAGATACGGCCGATTCAATCCACTAGCGCCAGGTGTCGAACATTATTTTCAAATTTACGGAAATAAAATACCCCTGGGTGAATGGGGCATTGCATTGCGGATTATTGAGATATTTTGACGTTTAACCTGCAATGAGACGGCACGAGAGAATGTAATGTATGAGTGAAGGCAGGGCCGTACCCAGCTCATATAACTAGGGTGGGGTAGTAAAACAGACAATTCAGGGCTTTATAATACACTGATATCTCAAGCATAGGTGGCATAATCAATCGTGTATGAAAAAAAGTTTTGTTTAACGACACCACTAGAGCACAATGATTATTTAATCATCGGTTATTGGATGTCAAACATTTGGCAATTCTGACTCGTACGTTTGTCATTACGCAAACATTTTTTTTTGTTTAACGACACCACTAGAGCACATTGATTTATTAATCATCGGCTATTGGATGTCAAACATATGGTAATTTTGACAGTCATAGAGAGGAAACCCGCCAAATTTGTCCATTAGTCGCAAGATATTTTTTATATGCACTATCCCACAGCACATACCACGGTATTTGATATACCAGTCGTGGTGCACTGGCTGGAACGAGAAATAGCCCAATGGGCCCACCGCCGGGAATCGATCCTATACCGACCGCGCATCAGGCGTGCGCTTTATCACTGGGCTACACCCCGCCCCTAACGCAACAAGGAATCTTTCATATGCACTTTCCCACAGACAAGAAAGCACATACCACGGCCTTTGGCCAGTTAGTTGATTGGATCTACCGAGGTGGTTCGATCCTGCGGCTGAGCTCAATCGATCGTGTATGTGTGGGGTGGGGAAGATCCGTTATAGCACCAACACTGAAAATTTTATATTTGTCCACAGTTGAAGGGCAAACTATTATATAACTGCGCCACCCCACCACCCCCACCCCGACACACACACATACACACACCACCCCTAGTTGATAGTATATTTGTGTCCCTAGTCAAATCGATACTTGTTAAAATTAAATTGAATATTTGGTGGGAATGGGGCGCAGATTTAAATTGAAAAGGACATTTTTTTAGGGGTGGGTGGGATGCAGTTGACGCCTATCGCTTCACCGCTCGGTACGGCTCTGGTTGGGCCATAACCTCTGGGGAAAAGAATAAGTTCTTCACCGTGAGTTTGTGATTCTCATATTGTCCATCCCCACTCCCCCCTCCCCCCCCCCCCCCCCGCTCAACCAATCTAAGTACGACCCTATAGATACCTCGCCTGACGAGAAGTCACGCTCTTTAACGTAAAAAGACTTCAATCTCAGGTTAACACACACACTGCATCTCCATCTACCCTAGTCGCCCTACCAGACTAGATACAAGCCTAGAGATACCCCACCCGAAGAAATGTCACATTCTTCACCGTGAAAAGTCGTGAATCTCTGATCACCAGTACTCCGTCCCTCCCTCCCCCGTTCCTCCTTTACACGCTATGTACTGCCCTTGAGATATCCCGCCCACAGAAAAGGCCCGTGGTTCTCTTCTTAAAAGACCTTAGGGTGTGATCAGCATACTGCACCACATCCCTTCCCTGTCCCTCCCTTTCTCTCTATGTACTGCCCTTGAGATATCCCACCCACAGAAAAGACCCGTGGTTCTCTTCTTAAAAGACCTTAGGGTGTGATCAGCATACTGCACCTCCACCCCTTCCCCGTCCCTCCCTTTCACTCTATGTACTGCCCTTGAGGTATCCCGCCCACAAAAAGCCCCGTGTTTCTCTTCTTGAAAGCTTCGAGAGTGTGATCAGCATACTGACTATGGTTAGATCGGCTGCCCATTGATACACATCTGACAGCCTTTGAATGAACGTAGGTGTTTTACGAGCGGCGGGGTCGCAACATAAAACATCAAAGTGATCCTCTTCTACAACTGCAGTCTCAAGCGCTTTTTTCTGACTCTCTCTCTCTTACTCTTTCTCTTTCACTTGCTCGCTCTCTTTCTCACTCTTCTGTTTGTCCTCCCCGTCAAAGAAGCTCGCAACTATGTCACAGGATGTCGGAGTCGGATTAGAATCGAAGCGGTTTCTTTCATGTGATGGTTCTTATTCGAGGACGAGGTATTCAGGCGGACAAAGGTGCACACGGATCCGGCGAAGAAGTCGGCAAAGACCCTGCTCGCGATTAGACGTTCTGAAAGACCAACACGATTTGCGGTAAATGAGGCACTCTCGATAGCAAATCGAGTCTCTGTCCAACACTTTACACGCCTGCAAAATGGGCGAACGAGACAGCCTTGGTAATATTTGAATACGACACAAAGGCTGGATAAAAGCCTGGATGAAAGCGTGTTTATGGACTCTTGACAGTCACTCTTTAAAGATTAAGAAAAAAGGGGTCTTCTTAGACCGGAGAAAGTCGAAGAAATCCAGACATGATGGCTGGATGTTTTAGCTTTACGACCAGTGTTGTAATATTAACGTTAGAGTTAATTTAAATTAACTACTAGTTTTATGGTTTGTTAAATATTTAATGGTCGCAAAACCAGAGAAAAACAAATAAGTCCAGAATGGTGGTTGGATGCCTTTACGATTAGTGCTTTCTATTCGCGTTAGCGTGAACTTGATTCAATTAATCACTTGTTTTATGGTTTGTTAAATATTTAATGGTCGCAAAACAGGAACTTCTCAAACAAGAGAAAGGCATAAGAAGTCCAGAATTGTGGTTGGATGCCCTTACGAATAGTGCTTTATATTAGTGTTAGCGTGAACTTAATTCAATTAATCACTAGTTTTATGGTTTGTTAAATGTTTAATGGTCGCAAAACAGGGACTTCTTAAACTAGAGAAGTCCGGACTTTCTGGGTGGATGCCTTTACGTGTTAGGTATCAGTGCTGTAATGTTACTGCGTTAGCGTGGATTGAACTAATTTAACTCCATGTTTTATGGTTTGTTAAACATTTAATGGTCGCAAATGAACTCTTTTAAGTCATAGCTTGCAGGGGTATATTAAAGTTAAAGTTTATTTTGCTTAACGACACCTCTAGAGCACATTGATTTATTAATGATCGGCTATTGGATGTCAAACATTTGTTAATTCTGAGATAGTTTCTAAAGAAACGAAACCCGATACATTGTTTTTAGAAGCAAGGGATCTTTCATATGCAACATCTCACAAACAAGATAGCACATACCACGGCCTTTGATATGTTAGTCGTGGTGCACTGGCTGGAAGGAGAAATAGCCCAATGAGCCGACCCATTAGGATCGTTTTTCCACTGGGCTACGTTCCGCCTCCCCCCCCCCCCCCCCCCCTTCCCATTACCCTAAACCAGAACTGTCTCCAAAGAGAAGACCGGTTAGCAATCTAGTATCGATGTGTTTATCCAGTATAAATTGTAGAAACAACGCTCGAGGGAAATAGATTAGGGTTTTTTTGTATATTTTGTTTGTTCTTTTACCCCAAGCCGAATATATATACCGTATTGCTGACATGACATGTTAACTAGAAAAACAGAAAACCGGTCGAATAATTTAGTCTCGATAATATGTTTCTTCGATATATACGTTGTAGAAACATTATTCTTGGTAAATAGATTTTTATGTACCCTCTGTGGTCTCGTTTTATCCTGAGCCTGGGAGCAGATGTCGCATTTCTCAGGCTCCTGCCCAGGACTGGAAACGGTTTGGGAGTGGGGGTGGGAGAGGGAGTCGCCTGCGCTGGAATGTGCAATGGAGCACAAGCAACCCGACCAGAGTCGGTAGCGGACGGAAGATGTTTTTTTGTGCTATTGAATTTGCAAACGTTCCAAAATGTTCAAAATAAGTAGGGGATATTCAAATATAACAATATAACAGAGATGTATTAATTTTGATTGCAATAATAATTAATGATAAAATACAAACTCATGTGACAAGGGATTGATATTAAATATTATAGCCAGATAGTGATGTAGGTCCGGATGAGACACAAATAGGGAAGAGGGGTGGCGCTTGTCAATTTGACGTTTTCAATATTTGCACTAGTAACGGGTAAAACCCCCGCGGTTCACCAAGTATGCACATATCCGACGTGGCATGCTCCTGATTAAACGTCCAATAACATTTTGTGGATTCCTGTCCCATTCCTCTTGGAGAGCGGCGCCTAATTCAGCCAAGTTGGTTGCCTGACGTTGACGTTCTCGGAGACGTTGTCCGATGATGTCCTACATCTGCTCAGTGAGTGAAAGGTTTGGGCTTAGGGCTGGCCACGGTAGTGTGGTGATGTTCTGTTGCTGCAGATACGCAGTGACCATTAGACTCCAGGGAGCACGGGCTTTGTCGTCCTGGGGGGGGGGGGGGGGGGAATGGCGTCTAGCCTGACCTGCGAAGGGCACAACGATCGGTGCAAAGATGGCGTGACGGCAGTATTGCCCAGTGACCTTCCCATGAACAATAAGCAGCTGGGTTCTGGCAGTCATGGTGATGCTACCCCGCACCATAACGGACTCTCCTCCAAATCGGTCACGAGGATGAACGTTGGAGTAGCGTTCATTGGGACGTCATCAGACATGCTGTCGTCGATCATGGAAGTCTAGTGAGAATCTCGACTCGTCTGAAAACATTACCCTAGCCCAACGCCTGTTAGCCCAATGTTTACGATGTGGGGTAACATAGGGTCGACATGCGTGGATATTACTTCTATGCAGTCTGTTACGAATAGTCTGGCCGGACACTGTAACGTCAGTTGTAACACGGAGTTCTCTTACGATTTGGTTGGCTGATTAACCTCAATTCTGCAACGTTTAAGTCCTAATGAAGCGGTCCTGAACCAGAGTTGTGGCCCTTGGCCGTCCTGAACGGGGACGGTCATCCACATGTCTGGTTTGTCGATATCGGGCCCACAATCGGCTAATGGCTGATTGTGACACATTAAGTCTACGGGCCACAATTCGCTGGGTGGTGCCAACTCGAAGCATGCCCACAGCCCTGAGACGTTCCTAATGTTGGAAACGTCGCATTGTTGAAAAGTTACACAATGTTGTAAAGAATGTGACAGCAAGGTTATGATTTAGTGTTCCAGTAACAAACAAGAAAGAATATTGACACAGAGTGCACACAACGTGCACACAACGTACACCTAAACAAAGTGTTCAATTTCAAACCACACCCTTTGCACGTGCAACGTTGTGTCACGTGTTTCCCGGTCAAAACAATGGGTGTGTTGTTCCATGGGGTTTTTTTGTGAGCGGGAACATTAACGCACATTGTGCGCTTATCTTGAGTTTTATATCTCATTTCATTCTATAATTATTGATATTAGTAATGACATATCCCCTACTTATATGTAACCGAATAGAAAAGGTTTCGTAGTTTTGTGAAGGCAATTCTGACGCATACTTTGGAGCGGTTCATATAAAAAAAATTAGTTAATTGATTCATTTGATTTATTTGATCGAAAGGTAATACCTGAGGTGAGGTGAGGTGAGGTGAGGATTCAGTGCAAGCTGTTGTAGCGCACGCCTGTCATGGGCGCAAGTTTCGACGTATGCCGGCTCCTTTGTCCATGACTATAACACCTTCATATATATATACTTACCATAGTTTGACATCCACTAGCCGATGCACGTGTTGTGTGAGCTGGGGTGTCGTTAAACATGCATTCATGCACATGGGACGGGACGTAGCCCCGTGGTAGAGCGCTCGCTCGATGCGCGGTCGGTCTGGGGTCGATCCCCGTCGGTGGGCCCATTGGGCTATTTCTCAGTTCAGGCTGTGCTCCACGACTGGTATACAAACAACCGTGGTATTTGTTATCCTGTCTGTGGGATGCTGCTAATCGAAAAGAGTAGCCCATGAAGTGGCGACAACGAGTTTCCTCTCTCAGTATCTGTGTGGTCCTTAACCATATGTCTGACGCCATATAACCGTAAGTAAAATGTGTTGAATGAGTCGTTAAATAAAACATTTCTTTCTTTCTTTCTTTCTTACATTTATTCACGGAGGCGATCGTTCTACATAACGTTCCTATCCACCGATGAGGCTACGTAGATACGTAAACTATTTCCAGAGATCGGATAGCTCACCTCGGCATATCACATTCGGCTTCTCTCGGGGGCGGATGGAAATTAAGACGCTGGACAGGGCATATCTTTTGACTAACTCGTAATCCTTTACTTATTGGAGTCTGGAAGAAACCCGCCCACTTGACAGGTGTCACCAGCGAACTCGGGGTATTGGTTTCGCCAAGGTGACGCTTTCCTCAACAACGATAAGAAGAAGGTAGAAAAAGGGTACCATTAGGAGGATTAAGGGGAGACAACCGACATGGAGACGTACCCGGTAATAATCTCTAAGAGGGGATTAGAACTACGGTTTAGGGTAATGGGGATAAGACGTATAATTATTGTCACAGCCGGTAATGTTGTCTGTGACTCGCTGGCTAACATTCGGTTGTGTTTGTGTTTGTGTTTGTGTTTGCTTTCAAGAGGTTCAGTGCATCGGGATTAGCACGAACACACAGGAAGAAGATGGACGTCAAGATCGACATGGAAGCGTGGATAGGGAAGGACATAGCTTTTTATGGAATGAAAGAAAGAAAGAAATGTGTTTATTTAACGACGCACTCAACACATTTTATTTACAGTTATATGGCGTCAGACATATGGTTACGGACCACACAGATTTTGAGAGGAAACCCGCTGTCGCCACATAGGCTACTCTTTTACGACAGGCAGCAAGGGATCTTTTATTTGCGCTAACCACAGGCAGGATAGCACAAACCATGGCCTTTGTTGAACCAGTTATGGATCACTGGTCGGTGCAAGTGGTTTACACCTACCCATTGAGCCTTGTGGAGCACTCACTCAGGGTTTCATTACCAGTTTGACACCCAATAGCCGATGTATTTTTCGTGCTGGGGTGTCGTTAAACATGCATTCATTCATTCATTCATTCACTCAGGGTTTGGAGTCGATATCTGGATTAAAAACCCTATGCCTCGGCTGGGATCCGAACCCAGTACCTACCAGCCTGTAGACCGATGGCTAACCACGACGCCACCGAGGCCGGTTTTATGGAATGAATAAATAAATTTAATAAAGGAATGAATAAGCAAAGAACGACCGTACCAAAGAAATTAATAAAATTTTATATATAAATAAATAAATTAATTAATTAATAAGTAAATAAATAAATAAACAGCCATGGCGAAATGATATACAAAATATGCGATCGCAAAATACACTTTGACCCACCCCACCCCCCAAAAAAGAAAAAAAAAGAAGAAAAAAACAACAAAAATACAAAAACAAACAACATCAACAGAGGAACAGTAAGTTAAAAGTTTGTTTTGTTTAAAGACACCACTAGAGCACATTGATTTCTTAATCATCTGTTATTGTATGTCAGTTATTTGCTGAAGAAGAAGATGATGATGATGAATGATGGCGTTAACGAAAATGACGATGGTGATAATGACGATGATGATGATGATGAATGATGGCGTTAACGAAAATGATGATGGTGATGATGACGATGATGATGATGAATGATGGCGTTAACGAAGTTGATGATGATGATGATGATAACTATGACGATGCTGCTGATGATGATGATGTTGAAACGTATGATGATAATGAAGAAGAATATGAATGAGTAGAAGGTGATGATGATGATGATGATGATGATGATGATGATGAAGAGGAAGAAAAGGAACAAGAAAGACAAGAACAAGCAAACTTTAACTAGAGAGATGATCCAGGTAGCTTAAATAGCTGTCCAAGACGCACACAGTGTGCTTCAGTCTTAATAACATACCAGCATGGGGAGAAAATCGCAGACAGTCAGTGTGCGTCGTCTAACTCGCACATGTTGGCCCAGACGTGCCGGGCTCCGTGGGGTAGAAACTCGGAGTTTGTTTATTGCTCGAGCAGGCGTCACAAGGCGTCAACACTGACCTCCCCGTTGGCAGACTGGAGAAAGGCTTTGGCGATTACCCGACAGCGGTCTTAGGTAGGACAATGCCTATCTGCCTCTCCGCGGCGTGTTGGTACTGCGAGGGTATGCGATACTGTAATTAGCGACAAACAAGGGTGTTTTCAGACTACACTGGATTTCTGACGGGGTGTGTGCGTCGGGTATGAGAGGGCGCGAGTCTGAGACGTATAAAGTGTGGAGAACGTGGGGTGTAGCTGGATTCAATTATCTAAGTGAGAGAGAGAGAGAGAGAGAGAGAGAGAGAGAGAGAGAGAGAGAGAGAGAGAGAGAGAGAGAGAGAGAGAGAGAGAGAGAGAGAGAGAGAGAGAGGGGGGGAGCGAGAGAGAGAGAGAGAGAGAGAGAGAGAGAGAGAGAGAGAGAGAGAGAGAGAGAGAGAGGAGCGAGAGAGAGAGGGGGAGAGCGAGAGAGAGAGAGAGAGAGAGAGAGAGAGAGAGAGAGAGAGAGAGAGAGAGAGAGAGAGAGAGAGAGAGAGAGATTGCATGCCAATCGTGAAACAATTCTGACACGTACAGGGGAAGGGAACTGATTGGAATGGGAAAACCCAAATCAGTAAATGAGTTCACTGAGCTGATTTGATCTTAGGACGCAAGCACCTCAAGCGATCGCTTTACCAACTGAGCTAAATCCCGCCCCGTTTTGAGGGAATACAGTCACAAACGGTCTGCACTGATCTGCGCCTGTAACATATTGTGAAGAAACTAGCCCCAAGTTGAGCCAGCAAACGTTTCGTTAACGTACGCGAACTATTGACTGGCTCCCGATGTGGCCATTTGGTATAACGTGAAGCGCACAAACCAGTCGAATGGACGTTTTGCTACTCGGTCAAGTTGATCCCGTCATGTCATGTCATGTCATAGGGTTTTACGTGCACATTCAGAACAAGCTCTTGTAGCGCACGCCTGTCGTGGGCACAAGAGCCGGCCTTGGCCGGCTCCTCCGTGCATGACAGGAAAAGTGGTGGGAGGGCAGAGGAGGGACCGCCTGCACTGGCAGGTGCAAGGGAGCACCAGCAGCCCGATCAAATCGGTAGCAGGCGGGTGGGAGTTGATCCCGGACTTAACAGTCTATAAATAGACCAAAAATCTTAATTACCGTATATTAGACGTGATACGTAATAACCGCTGATTTTAAATTTATCTCCAGAATTTCTAAACATATTTCAATGCATTGCTTTACATATGTTTTATTAATTTGCTTTGCTTTGCTTTGTCTTGTTTATTTTTTTTAACTCTGTGTGTTTCGTTTAACGACACCACTGGGGCACATTTATTAACTAATCATCCGCTATTCCATGTGAAACCGTTGGTAATTCTGACAAGTAGTCATCAGAGGAAACCCGCTACATTTTTCCTAATGACAGACAGGAAAGCACATACCACGATATTTGACCACTTGTGGTGCACTGGTTTGGAACGATAAAAAAAAAAAAAAAAAAATCATTTGAATGGATCCATCGAAGTGGTTCGATCCTGCGGCGCAAGCACTTCAAGCGAGCACTCAGCCGAATAAAGTCCCACATATTCCAACGCATTGTTGTATATTTTATGTTTAATTTTGTTTTGTTTTGTTTAATTTTAATTTTTAATTTTAATTTTAATTTTAATTTTAATTTTAATTTTAATTTTAATTTTAATTTTAATTTTATTATTATTATTATTATTATTGTTATTATTTCATTTGTCCTTTAGTTTTTGGTATTTGTTGTTTATTGTTAATGTGTTTTATTTATTTATTTATTTATTTATTTTAATTAATTAATCATTTAGTTACGGTTGGTTGATTAGTGTATTTATTTGTTAGTTTATTTATTTATTTATTTCAATTAATTAATTAGTTAGTTAGGGTTAGTTGATTAGTTAATCAGTTTATTTATTTATTTATTTATTTATTTATTTATGAGGCGGGACGTAGTCCAGTTGTAAAGCGCTCGCTTGTTGCGCGGTTTGTTTGGTATCGATCCCATTGGGTTAGTTCTCGTTCCAGCCAGTGCACCACGACCGATATATCAAATGCCGCGCTAAGTGCGATCCTGTCTGTGAGATGGTGCGTATAATATATATATATATATATTGCTTCTAATGGTTTTCCTCTCAAAGACTATACGTCTATTTATCTATCTATGCATGTCTATATCTATATATTTCTATAACTATCTTATTTATTTATTTATTTGTTTGTTTGTTTGTTTGTTTGTTTGTTTGTTTGTTTGTTTGTTTGTTTGTTTGTTTGTTTGTTTATTTATCTATTTATTTATTTACTTATCATATACACTCGTCTTGTTGCTAATTTTTTTTTTTTGGTTCCACGCTGTTTGTTTTTGGACGTTTTACCATCTGAAACCCGACAGGCCCAGCAGCCTACCTTTCAGAGATTGTGTAAACGTGTGACTTGTTACGAGACTGCTGTCAAACTCCGATTGCGACGGAGCTGAAACCAGACAGGACCACACGCTGTGGGGGAGCTTCCTGGATTTCTTCATTTCTTTCCCTGCCCGTCACGCAGCCCCGCCCACTCGGCAGACACTTTGCGAAATGTTTGCCGATTACCTGACAGCCACACAGTCAGGAATAATGCATGGATTTCTTATCGCACCGTGTCAAGACGGACGAAACAAGTCGATACCGTAATTTTGTCGTCACCGCTGTTCGTTGGAGGAGGGTTTTGGCTGCTACTGTTGTTGTTGGGCAATGTTACGGTTCAAGTTAAACTTTGTTTTGTTTAACGACACCACTAGAGCGCATTGATTTATTAATCATCGGCAATTGGAAGTCAAACATTTGGCAATTTTGACATAATTCTTTGAGAGAAAATCCGCTTCATTAGTAGCAAGGGATCTTTTATATGAACCATCCTATAGACAGGATAGCACATACCACGGCCTTTGATATACCAGTATTGGTGCACTGGCCCCTGCGCGTGCTATAACCTCACCGTGGTGCAGGGGTGTAACATTTTCTTTGAGAATGGCCAATACAGCACAAATCCCCTTGTTTTCTTCGGGATACAATTAAAATTTTGAATAAAAGTCTGTATTTTTGTACAGTTCTTTACACCTTGTTTTTATTTAAATCTTGAATGTTTATATTGATGTTGATCATCACCTTATTTGTTTGCATTACCATAGTTTGACACCCAATAGCCGATGTATTTTTCATGCTGAGGTGTCGTTAAACATCCATTCATTCATTCATTCATTCATTCATTCATTCATTCGTTCATGTGATGCACTGGCTGAAACGAAAAAAAAACAAACACAAAAAATACAAATCGGTCTACCGTCGGGAATCGATCCCAGTCTGACTGCGCATCAGGCGAGCGATTTACCACTGGGTTATGTCCCGTCCACTGTGTTACGGAAATCTTCCGTAAAACAGGCGCCCTGAGAAATGAACATTTTCCTCCGGCCATATTTTACTGATACGACTAGAGTGCAGACTGTCAATTTTGGACAAAGAAAATATCACCGAGTACATTTTTCTCTCTTTTGTTTTTCTTATTTTAATTTAATTTAGTTTAGTTTACTCATAGCTTTAAATTTACATGTTAGTTACTAGTACAAATGATGGAAAAAGTATTTCTAAATCACTATTTGAAACTAATTAACTCATGTTTTCATGCAACTAGTCGGAAACGACTGTCTAGTTGCTAGTCTGAGCGCTCTTACGACTCGATTCTCGTCATATAACCCATTAGTTGTTAATAATCTGAGCGCACCTATCGTAGGTCAGGAGTAGGAAAAATTACAACACAACCGTCGAGTTGGCCAACTTCGTCGTGACAGTTGACAATCTGATCCTAGCATTACCTGTTTGTATAACAACTACAGGCACAGCGGAACAGAGGGGGTGGGGGTAGGGGGTCGGGGCTCTACTCTACGCCTTCCTGTCGATAATTCTGATTCAAACATATTATTGGTGGTAAATCTTAAGACGGATAGGAATTTTACTTTTATTTCAGGACATCTACAGTTTTACATATCTTACAGAGGAACATACCCCCAAAACCCCTAGATATTTTGCTGTGTGCCCTCGATCTCAATCAGCCCCCCCCCCCCCCCCTCCGTCCTCAATATCTACCTGCTTCCGCCGTGCCTGAACTATGTATGTTGGAGTTTTAAAAAAAAATAGCACCTAACCAACTGTGAACCGGTTGTTCGTATTGTTGTTATATTCAAGACACGAATATTTTCATATACTTACTTTTTGTGACACCCAATAGCCGATGTGTATGTTTGTGCTGGGGTGTCGTTAATCATTCATTATTCACGATACATAATTTTCGTTTTACCTTATCAATATCAATGGTGTAGCCAGCGTGTACCCAGATTTATTTTATTTTTCCCATGACACTGGGTTTTCATCGGCGTCTTTTTTCCTTTCTGGATACGCCCCAGAATTATATCATAAAGCAAGCAAACAAACAAACAATCAAAACAAACAACAAACAAACATTATTCTTAGCAATGGCCGCGTATCGACTATTTTTATAACTACGTTTGCAATGTTCTTTCAAATTTATCTTTGCCTTAACTTCCCATCAATTGGGAGACATCTGTTTTTCGATAACGAAGATTGCACGTGGTGGTACAAGAAGGATTTGATACGTTTTGACACCGCTAAGCTCGAGTTATTATAGACTATTTTGTAGGACAAACTTCACACGACCGTTTTAATCCTTGATATATCACAGAGATAAACAAACAACTACCTGTATATTTGATATCCATCAGGTAGGAGTGGAACGGATCCCGGCAGACAATTGGCATGTTAATAGACGACTTCTATTTCACTACGTGACGTTTCACAGGTGTGATAATGACAATGTCTTCTGTGTCGCTGCAGAAATAGATCCACGTGTGTATTTCAGGAATTGTTGAAGAAACTTGAACTATTTCTGCTTATAAATTAAAATTTAAACGTGTTTTTTTGTTTGTTTAACGACACCACTGGAGCATATTGATTTATTAATCATTGGCTATTGGATGTCAAACATATGGTCATTTTGACATTATAGTCTTAGAGAGGAAACCCGCTACGGCCTTTGATATTCTAGTGACAGTGCACTGGCTAGAACGAGAAATAGATATGTGTTCCAACGAATGACGTCATGTCCCTAGCCGGGAATGACGTCATGTTTCTAGCTGGAAGCTCATTGTTCTGTCAATTTCTTTAAAATTAAACCAACTTTCTATATTAAATATATTTTCTGGTTTAGAATATCAGTGTCTGTATATTCAATGTGTTTTTGGTCGTCTTAATATTTGTAAGAAGCCCAAACTGCGTTTTGTCTTCAAATAATTTCGTACGTACGAAAAAATCTTTTTTAGGAAATAAAATTAAATTTAACCTAGTACAAATATTAGAATGATCAGAAACACGTTTAATATACAGCCACTAATATTTTATGCAGAAAAATATATTTCATATGTAATTACAGTCGTCAAAAAGTCTCTGTTAATCGATAACATGTTAAAAACTGCAGCAAACTCGGGAATGTCCCTTTAATTAAACTTTTGTTAATCATAATATGAAATGGGGGTATGCAATAAACACAGAACCACATACCAGTTGCTTTGTCGTGTTATTTAGTGCGCAAGATTCAGGGCCGTAGCTAGGATTTTTTGTTTAGGGGGGGGGGGGGCAACTGAGTAGTTAATAGTCTAAAACTCCTTAAACAGTTAAGAAGATCATTGTCTTTAAGTTTCTAGAATGCTTTCCGGATGTGTTTTTTTTGCCCCCCCCCCCCCCCCCCCCCTAACTACGGCCCTGAGATTTATGCCAATCGACCGCTACGCGGTCTCGTAGTATAATATTATTGCGCACTATTTAAGGATTGTCTGTTGTTTCTTTTACGTTCATCGGGGTATGAACAAAATAAAATCATCCGCAAATTGTGTGAATCGGCAAAGCCGTTCTCACATAAGTTTGAAGATGAATTTTTTTTGTTCATACCCAGATGAACGTAAAAGACAACAGACAATACTTATAATTAAATTTGAATGATACAGACTAATAATAACACTAAAACGTCATACTTTATTTTGAATTATTTTTTATCCATAAACAATAACACTCATTAAGACAACTTGCCCATATAAAATGACGTCATCACATATGACGTTCCCTGACGACGTAATTTTTACGTTCATCGAAAAATGAACAAACTCGCGTTGCTACGTCTGGACCAATCGGATGACGTTACGTTGTAATGAATGTAAAAGAAATTTAATTATAAATTCGTACAATAAATAACACAGCAAAACAGCCGGCATGTGGTTCTGTCTATATATATATATATATATATATATATAATATATATATATATATATATACCTCAATACTGTCAAGTCGGAAGCGGGCTTGGCTGCAAACTGGTCAGGTTAGGCCAGGTATTAGGATTTAACGTGCTAGCGCACGCCTGCCATGGGCGCAGGTGTTGGCGCCTGGGACGGCTCCTCCGTCGAGGACAGGTATTAACAGGTTGGGGTGGGTGGGAGGAAGAGACCGCCCGCGCTGGAAAGTGCAAGAGAGCACCAACGGCTCGACCGGGTCGGTAGTGGGCGGGGGCCTTTTTTTTTTTGTTTTTTTTTGTGCTATTGAATTTTGAATATCCCGTAGGATAAATATTAAACAGACCATCCTTTAGAAACTGACGGAACGCTGAGCGTCCTGCTAAGAACATGACGTCATTCCTGGCTACGGATATGATATCATTCGGGTGAACACGTACTACGCATTCGATCGTTATGTGTCAAAAGTGTTAAACAAATGGGTTCATTTCTTAAAGTAATTTCTGCGCATTTTTTAACAGTTCATCGAAAGATAAAGAGGAACTACTGCTTAATTTTGAATTAGATTGACGAAACGTAGCTCATAGCTGCAGTCTGGTCCGGTCAGGTCAGTCTTTAACGTGCACACTCAGAACAAGTTGTTGTAGCGCACGCCTGCCATGGGCTCAGGTGCCGGCCTCGACCGGCTCCTCTGTCCCAAACAAGAAAAATGTGGGGTGGGTTTGAGGGGGGATCGCCTGCACAGGCAGGTGCAAGGGAGCACAAGCAGTCTGATCGGGGCCAGTAACAGGCGGAGGGTGGTAAAGCGCTATGGAATTTGGAATGTCCCGTAGGATTAAGCCAAAGAGAAAGGGTGCGCAGTTTTTGTGAAGGAAATTAGGTGCAATTTTGAACGGTCCGACAAAAAGAAAAATAGGGAGCTACATATAGTTTTAAAAGATTAGTATGCCGAGAGTAGCTCGTTATGCGGACCTAGTTGGTGTTAACGTGTCTCCATAGATTGCCAATAGGGGCCCTTAAAAGGGCCTGATCTGTTCAGATCGCTGCAATCTTGGGACAGTCCCTTTAAGTACAGCGTTCAAGACACGCGCCGTCGAAGGGTAACAACAGAGCTATTGTCAGATTAGCCCTGTCACGACAAGGTGCTAAGGTGGTCGTATTTTGCAGGTATTCTGTGGGAGGACTTCACACCTCTCTGCTAATCTTCCACGGGTACGTGCGAACCACAAGATCAACATCAGCCGTGCGAGATGGCAGTCAGATAGGATACAGTGGTTTCAAACAACGCCACCACTCTTCTGCTTGTGAATCCAGCATAAACACTTCCATTTCATCTAGGGTCTCCCATTGCACATGTCAGCGCGTGCAACACCCTCTCCCAGAACACCCCCACCCTCAAACCCTTAGCTGTCCTGGACTGGAAATGGTTTATTTAACGACGCACTCAACGCATTTTATTTACGGTTATATGGCGTCGGACATATGGTTAAAGACCACACATATATCGAGGGAGGAAACTCGATGTCGCCACTTCATGGGCTACTCTTTTCGATTAGCAGCAAGGGATCTTTTATATGCACCATCCCATAGACGGGATAGCACATACCACGGTCTTTGATGTACCAGTCGTGCTGCACTGGCTGGAGCGAGAAATAGGCCAATGGGCCCACTGACGGGTATCGATCCCAAACCGACCGCACATCAAGCGAGCGCTTTACCACTGGGCTACGTATCGCCCCTGTCCTTGACAGAGTAGCCGGTGGAATGCGACACCTGCGTCCATGACAGGCGTGCGCTACTACAGCTTGTTCAACACCAATATAAAAATTCAAAATTTAAATAAAAACAGTGTAAAGAACTGTGCAAAAATACAAATATCACAGATAGATACTGACTTTTACTCAAAATTTCAATGTGTGCTGTATTGTCCATTCTCAAAGAGAATGTTACACCCCTGCACCACGGTGAGGTTACAGCACACGCAGGCGGTCGACAGACTGAGTCAAAACAACTAGAACTAGCTCTATTTCATTTCCGGCGAACGACTCCAAATTATGCGTCCAAATTACCTTCAATAATTAACGCAACAGTTTCTATCTAGCTACAATCGGGGCGAGACGTATCCCAGTGGTACAGCGCTCGCTTGATACACGCTCGGTCTGGGATCGATCCCCGTCGGTGGGCCCATTAGGCTATTTCTCGCTCCAGCCAGTGCACTAGTACGACTGGTATATCAAAGGCCGCGGTACGTGCTATCATGTACATGGGATTTTGCATACAAAAGATTCCTTGTTACTAAAACTATATGTCAAACTTACCACATGTTTGACATTCAATAGCCGATTATTAATAAATCAATGTGCTCTAGTGGTGTCGCGAAACAAAACAAACTGTCTGGCTACAATCCAATGGGACATTTTCAAATTCAGTAGCACCAAAACCAACCCTCGCCAGCTTCCGACCGCATTCGGGCTGCCTGTGCTCAGTTGCACTTGCCAACGCGGGCGATCTTTCCCCCCCCCCCCCCCCCCACCCGCATACACACACACACACACACACACTACCCTTTCCTGTCCATGACAGGCGTGCGCTACAACATCTTGTTCTGAATGTGCATGTTAACCGCTGGCAGTAATCAAGGAAGGAAATGTTTTATTTAACGACGCACTCAACACATTTTATTTACGGTTATATGGCGTCAGACATATGGTTATGGACCACACAGATATTGAGAGTTGAAACCCGCTGTCGTCACTTCATGAGCTACTCTTTTCGGTTAGCAGCAAGTGATTTTTTATATGCACCATCCCACAGACAGTATAGCACATACCACTTGTCGTGCACTGGCTGGAACAAGAAATAGGCCACCGACGGGGATCGATCCCAGACTGACCGCGCATCGAGCTACGCCCTGCCCTGGCAGTAATCAGAACGTGCTCTTAATGTACACTTGGTGGCCCACTGTTAAAGCGTTCGCATAAAGCGCGGTCGGTTTAGGATCGATCCCCGTCAGTGGTCCCTTTGGGTTATATCTCTTTCCAGCCAGTGCACCACGTCCGGTATATCAAAGGTGCGTGCTATCTTGTCTTTGGGATGGTGCATATAAACGAGTCCTTGCTACTAATGGAAACATGCAGTGGGTTCCCTCTCTACAACTGCATGTATATGTTAAAATTACCAAATGTTTGACATTGAAATTCACTCTGGGTTGGAGCCGGTACCGAAAGGCCAAATCAGTACATATCTAAAAAAAGGTTTAAGTACGCTAACCTGGACTCACACATCTCAGTTATGTAGATCCGGTGATGGGTTCTGCAAGCATATTGTGCACAAAACCGTCACGGGTCGCAAAGCCGTATGGAAGAAATCAAAGAGAACAAAACGTAGTGGTTTCCCTCTGCGGAATGCACCGACGATCGGACTAGAGAATAATGAATCGCTGTATGGTAGAAAATGACTTCCAGACTGCTGAAACGACAAACATATTGTTCAAAGTAAAACGGTAACGATAGAAAGGTGTAAAAAAGCAACCTTATTCGTTACCATTGTATAATACGGCTGAGAGAGAGAGAGAGAGAGAGAGAGAGAGAGAGAGAGAGAGAGAGAGAGAGAGAGAGAGAGAGAGAGAGAGAGAGAGAGAGAGAGAGTGAAGGAGAGAGAGAGAGGAGAGTCAGACATAACATGCTGAGAGACCGATTTGAGGTAGTAATATGAGAGAGAGAGAGAGAGAGAGAGAGAGAGAGAGAGAGAGAGAGAGAGAGAGAGAGAGAGAGAGAGAGAGAGAGAGAGAAGAGGAGAGGAGAGAGAGGGAGGAGAGAGAGAGAGAGAGAGAGAGAGAGAGAGAGAGAGAGAGAGAGAGAGAAGAGACTAAACAATGACTGTTTCTGTATAATCCGACATATAATATGACATTTAGGTACTGAATATTTCTCCAGGATGTACTTCGCACTGGTTGACTTGTCTAAATTCGTGAGATTATTTACAAATTGAGTCATTATATTCTATTTCCGTGCTTTACCTTTCTACATGATAGCTACTACATGTATTTTTTTCTAACTGTATGTCGAAAAGAATGATTTTAAAAAAGTTGAAAGGAGAACGCGCACGTAATGGAACGTCCACATGAAATAAACTAAATGATGACCTTTACCCCACATAATAGGCACTCCTGTCCTCTCACAAAGACACAGTTGTTATGAACTGTTACGGGTCTTCTTTGGGTTATGGTTGTATTTTTTTTGTTAACATCACACATAATGCCTACGTGCGCTCCAAGTGTAGCAGATAACTCGACTTCCATTAAAGGGGTTCGAACCACATACCCGCTCTATAAGAGCCCGTCGCTCTACCTGTAGATAATAGGGGGGGGGGGGGGTGGACCCACTATCTTTACTGCCAGGGTATCAGTTTAATATATGTGTGCGTGAGAGAGAGAGAGAGAGAGAGAGAGAGAGAGAGAGAGAGAGAGAGAGAGAGAGAGAGAGAGAGAGAGAGAGAGAGAGAGAGAGAGAGAGAGAGAGAGAGAGAGAGAGAGAGAGACAGACAGACAGACAGACAGAGAGACAGACAGAGAGAGACAGAGACAGAAAGAGAGAGACAGAGACAGAAAGAGAGAGAGAGAGAGAGAGAGAGAGAGAGAGAGAGAGAGAGAGAGAGAGAGAGAGAGGGGGGAGGGGGGATTAGCAGCAAGAGATATTTTATATGCACCATCCCATAGACAGGATAACACATACAACAGCCTTTGATGCACTGAGGGGGAGAGAGAGAGAGTTAAATGAGTTTTGTTTAACGACACCACTAGAGTACATCAATTTGTTCATAATCGGCAATTGAATGTCAAACACTGGGTAATTCTGACATATAAATTGTTGTTTAAAATTGACAAAACGGTTTTAGCTATGACCCCTTTAGATATACGTATCAACATACTGTGATAATCAATGTTTTCAGCAGTTTATAGTATTTTTATGTATGTCGTGTGCAAGTGTAACCTAGCCACCGGGCTACTTTTACGATCTCAATCACGGACATTTTAGACACTCGGTCTAACATGCATTAATATTCGGCGTTTTATTTTTTGGTGAACCGTCTAAACGTGTTCCAGTGTTTTAAACACATGACTAACCAATTTTTTATTGAGTTTATTGCACATTTGTGCCCATCAAGCTTTCGTTTTCGCCTTTCCTTCTTACTAATTTTATGAGATGGTGTGCCTCAGTTTCAACCCAGCGTGTTTCAACCCAGCGTGTTTCAACCCAGCGTGTTTCAACCCAGTAAATATTAGCACGTTAATACTTAATACCAGAGAAACAAACAAAGCTATTAACACATTTGCAATTTCAATTTATTGTCCCAGCCTGTACACCACGACTGGTATATCAAAAGCCTTTGTATGTGCTATTATGTCTGTGGGATGGTGGATACAAATACAAAAAAGAAAAAAAAAGAAAAAAAGAAAAAAACCAAGAAAAAAAAAAAACTTGCTACTAATGGAAACCCATGTAGCGGGTTTCCTCTGTAATATTATATATATCAAAATTACCAAATGTTTGACATCTATTATCCGATGATTAATAATTCAATGTGTTCTAGTGTTGTCGTTAAATTTCGAAATTTCAGTTCCATACAAGATAGACTTAATCATAAATATATGATGCAGTTTGTTTAAACAAAAGTAACTATTTCCCTTTTGTGTTAACCAGAAAATATAGGCTCAGACACACTAACTCGAATTAGTGTGATTGTGTTTGGAAATAAAACAAAAATACGTCTAAACCTGAGCCGTGGAAAACTTTAATCAATCAAAGTTCTCTCTCATAATAAAACATTATAATTGACCATCAAATTGTTTTTGTGTAACAGTAAAACATGACAATTATCGATAGTGAAATCACGTCCGTATAACAATATACAATTATAAATGACAGTCGATGTAAATGGTGGAGACGGTTTTTGGTAGAACACGGAACGCTTGGAACAAAACTGTGGCAACATGCAACCATGAATCAAGAGGACTTAAAGAAATGGCAAGGCTAAGAGGCCGGATTTACTTCTAATGAGAGAGGAGAATTCACACACAAAAAGATAAACATATTTATCACTGTTCGGATTAGGGAGTATGTTGAAAACACCGAGAAATCCGATAGCAATCATACTTAACTTGCTGTTCGATTTTTTCGCCTTTTTTGTTGAAAGGTTGTACCACCCGATACGATTACATTTATCATTTCTACACTGCAGTTTTCGAAAAGAATAAGAAGAAATCTAGGAACAAACAGGGTTAAAAAAAGACAAAACAAAAAAGCCTGAGATCTATTTAACAAAGGTCGTGTTTTGAATATCACGTTACATGCCGCTCAAAAAAGGCAATTACTTAGAGGGATTAATGGGGTTTTAGTGAACAATATCTTTTGTATTCCCCACGATACAACGTCATTTGAATGAACAAAATGCGACGCTAAAGTAACAATGTTTTGAAGACCAGTGAAAATGGCATATTGCTGACTGATTATGATTTGTTTGTAATTAATTTAATTTTAAAACCTTTTTTTTCAGGCTTTTTTATGTGTTTGTCATGTATGTATTATTAAAGCTGTATCCTAACCGGACGAGTGCGACGCGAGCGAATGTTTTAGAAACCATTGATTTCAATGATTGTATCCTAACCGCACGCGTACGGCGAGACAGATAATTATCTCGCGTCGCTCGCGGCCGCTTAGGATACAACTTTAGGCTTTATTTGGGACCAGCGTCTGTCTCTCTGTCTGTCTCTGTCTCTCTCTCTGTCTCTCTCTCTGTCTCTCTCTCTCTCTCTCTCTCTCTCTCTCTCTCTCTCTCTCTCTCTCTCTCTCTCTCTCTCTCTCTCTCTCTCTCTCTCTCTATATATATATATATATATATATATATATATATATATATATATATATATATATAGAGGTTATTACCAGAGTGTTTTTCGGTATCGTCAATATCATATATTAGGAATAAAAATTGTATTATGCGAGCCTCTGGCGAGTATAATACATTATTTTTATTCCTAATATATGATATTGACGATACCGAAATACACGAGGGTAATAATCTCTTTATCATATAATCTCAAGCTTAATGCAACGTGTTTTTGTAAACTGTACACGCAACTTTAATTCCAGTCCGCCATTACTAGATATTCAAATGACGTAAGACTATGTGGCGCGGTGTATTTTTGAATGGAAATGACGTCAAATTCGAATGACGTCATTTTGGATGTCCTTACATCAAAATAAAATTATGCCTAACGTTTTTTGTTTTCTGAACGCTGGACAGGTTTCAGTATCAAATTGCCATTGAAATGTTTTTATTTGATGACTATGAATGCACACGTCAATCATGGAGTGTCACCCAAGTACTTTGCTTGCATTAGTTTTAATTTATTTTGAATAATGAAACAAATCACTAAGCAAACAAATCTAAATGTAGCATCTGTTTGTTTTATTTTATTTTATTTATTTTTTATTTTTTTTATTTTTTTTTGAGGGGAGGGGACGTAGCCCGGTGGCAAAGCCTTCGCTTTATGTGCGGTCGGTCTAGGATCGGTCCCCGTCGGTGGACCCATTGAGGCTATTTCTCGTTCCAGCCAGTGCTCCACAACTGGTGTAGCAAAGACCGTGGTATGTACTATCCTGTCTGTGGAATGGCGCCTATAAACGATACCTTGCTGCTAATCGAAAATAGTAGCCCATGAAGTGGCTACAGCGGGTTTCCCCTCTCAATAGCTGTGTTGTCCTTAACCATACGTCTGATGCAATATAACCGTAAATAAAATGTGTTGAGTGCGTCGTTTTCTTATTTAATATAGATACTTGTCGTACTTTGTAGACGATCATAGCGTTTTTGAGTTGAAACATGTTTATTTACACATTTCTATATACAATTTAAAAAAGTTTGTTTTGCTTAACGACACCACTAGAGCACTTCTATATACAATGTACGTCTCATGTTTTTGTAGTAGTGTTGTTGTTTTTGTTGGAGTAGTGTTAGTATTTTTGGTGTTCTAGTGTTTTTGTTATTATTGTTGCTATTGTTATTGTATTTGTTGTTGTTGTTGTTGTTATTGCTGTTGTTGGTGGTGTAGTAGTGTTGCTATAGTAGTAGTAGTAGTGGTAGTAGTGGTAGTGGTAGTGGTAGTGGTAGTAGTAGTAGTAGTAGTAGTAATAGTGGTAGTAGTAGTGGTAGTAGTAGTAGTTGTAGTAGTAGTAGTGGTAGTAGTGGTAGTAGTAGTGGTGATAGTAGTAGTGGTAGTAGTAGTAGTAGTAGTAGTAGTAGTAGTAGTAGTAGTAGTAGTAGTAGTAGTAGTAGTGGTGGTAGTATTAGTGGTAGTAGTAGTAGTAGTAGTAGTAGTAGTAGTGGTAGTAGTAGTGGTGGTAGTAGTAGTGGTAGTAGTAGTAGTGGTAATAATGGTAGTAGTAGTGGTGGTAGTAGTAGTGGTAGTAGTAGTAGTAGTAGTAGTAGTAGTAGTAGTGGTATTAGTGGTAGTAGTAGTGGTGGTAGTAGTAGTGGTGGTAGTAGTAGTGGTGGTAGTGGTAGTGGTGGTAGTAGTAGTAGTAGTAGTAGTAGTAGTAGTAGTAGTAGTAGTAGTAGTGGTAGTAGTAGTAGTGGTAGTAGTAGTGGTGGTAGTAGTAGTGGTGGTAGTAGTAGTAGTGGTAGTAGAAATAGTGGTAGTAGTAGTGGTAGTAGTAGTAGTAGTAGTAGTAGTAGTAGAAATAGTAGTAGTAGTAGTAGTAGTGGTGGTAGTAGTAGTGGTGGTGGTAGTAGTAGTAGTGGTGGTAGTAGTGGTGGTAATAGTGGTGGTAGTAGTAGTGGTAGTAGTGGTGGTAGTAGTGGTGGTAGTGGTAGTGGTAGTGGTAGTGGTAGTGGTAGTGGTGGTGGTAGTGGTGGTAGTAGTAGTGGTAGTAGTGGTAGTAGTAGTGGTGGTAGTAGTGGTGGTAGTAGTAGTAGTGGTAGTAGTGGTAGTAGTAGTGGTAGTAGTAGTAGTAGTAGTAGTAGTTGTGGTTGAGGCGCGGGATGTAGCCCAGTGGTAAAAACGCTCGTCTGATGCGCGGTCGGTCTGGGATCGATCCCCGTTAGCGGGCCACTGGGCTATTTCACCAAAAGCCGTGGTATGTGCTGTCCTGTCGTTGGGATGATGCATATAACAGACTCCTTGCTACTAACAGAAACATGTAGCGGGTTTCAACTACTTGTTGACCGGCCTCGGTGGCGTCATGGTTAGGCCATCCGTCTACAGGCTGGTAGGTACTTGGTTCGGATCCCAGTCGAGGCATGGGATTTTTAATACAGATACCGACTCCAAACCCTGAGTGAGTGCTCCTCAAGGCTCAATGGGTAGGTGTAAACCACTTGCACCGACCAGTGATCCATAACTGGTTCAACAAAGGCCATGGTTTGTGCTATCCTGCCTGTGGGAAACGCAAATAAAAGATCCCTTGCTGCCTGTCGTAAAAAGAGTAGCCTATGTGGCGACAGCGGGTTTCCTATAAAATACCCAGTGTCAGAATGACCATATGTTTGACGTCCAATGTTTGACGGCCCATGATAAGATAAAAAAAATCAATGCACTCTAGTGGCATCGTTAAATAAAACAAACTTTCTTTCTTTCTTTCAACTGCTGCCTGTTTCAATGGCAGTGACAGGGGTGTATGACGTAGCAGTAGTAGCAGTAGTACTAGTAGTAGTAGTAGTACTGGTACTGGTAGTGGTAGTGGTAGTGGTAGTGGTAGTGGTAGTAGTAGTAGTAGTTGTGGTGGTGGTAGTAGTAGTAGTGATAGTAGTGGTAGTAGTAGTAGTAGTGGTAGTAGTAGTAGTAGTAATAGTAGTAGTAGTGGTAGTAGTAGTAGTAGTAGTAGCAGTAGTAGTAGTAGTAGTGGTAGTAGTAGTAGTGGTGGTGGTAGTGGTAGTAGTAGTAGTAGTAGTAGTAATAGTGGTAGTAGTAGTGGTAATAGTAGTAGTTGTAGTAGTAGTAGTAGTGGTAGTAGTAGTGGTGATAGTAGTAGTAGTAGTAGTAGTGGTGGTGGTAGTAGTAGTGGTAGTAGTAGTAGTAGTAGTAGTAGTAGTAGTAGTAGTAGTGGTAGTAGTAGTGGTGGTAGTAGTAGTGGTAGTAGTAGTAGTGGTAATAATGGTAGTAGTAGTGGTGGTAGTAGTAGTAGTAGTAGTAGTAGTGGTAGTAGTAGTAGTGGTAGTAGTGGTAGTAGTAGTGGTGGTAGTAGTAGTGGTAGTAGTAGTAGTGGTAGTAGTAGTGGTAGTTGTAGTAGTAGTAGTAGTAGTAGTAGTAGTGGTAGTAGTAGTAGTAGAAATAGTAGTAGTAGTAGTAGTAGTGGTAGTAGTAGTAGTGGTAGTTGTAGTAGTAGTAGTAGTAGTAGTAGTAGTGGTAGTAGTAGTAGTAGAAATAGTAGTAGTAGTAGTAGTGGTAGTGGTAGTAGTAGTGGTGGTGGTAGTAGTAGTAGTAGTGGTGGTAGTAGTGGTGGTACTAGTGGTGGTAGTAGTGGTGGTGGTAGTAGCGGTGGTAGTAGTGGTGGTAGTAGTGGTGGTAGTAGTAGTGGTAGTCGTAGTGGTAGTGGTAGTGGTGGTGGTGGTGGTGGTAGTGGTGGTTGTAGTGGTGGTAGTAGTGGTGGTAGTAGTAGTAGTGGTAGTAGTGGTAGTAGTAGTGGTGGTAGTAGTAGTAGTAGTAGTAGTGGTGGTAGTAGTGGTGGTAGTAGTAGTGGTAGTAGTGGTGGTAGTAGTGGTGGTAGTAGTAGTGATAGTAGTAGTAGTAGTAGTGGTGGTAGTAGTAGTGGTAGTAGTAGTGGTAGTAGTGGTGGTAGTAGTGGTGGTAGTAGTAGTAGTAGTAGTAGTGGTGGTAGTAGTGGTGGTAGTAGTAGTAGTAGTAGTAGTGGTGGTGGTAGTAGTGGTGGTAGTAGTAGTAGTAGTAGTAGTAGTAGTAGTGGTGGTAGTGGTGGTAGTAGTGGTGGTAGTAGTAGTGGTAGTAGTAGTAGTAGTAGTAGTAGTAGTAGTAGTAGTAGTTGTGGTTGAGGCGCGGGATGTAGCCCAGTGGTAAAACGCTCGTCTGATGCGCGGTCGGTCTGGGATCGATCCCCGTTAGCGGGCCACTGGGCTATTTCACCAAAGGCCGTGGTATGTGCTGTCCTGTCGGTGGGATGATGCATATAACAGACCCCTTGCTACTAACAGAAACATGTAGCGGGTTTCAACTACTTGTTGACCGGCCTCGGTGGCGTCATGGTTAGGCCATTCGTCTACAGGCTGGTAGGTACTGGGTTCGGATCCCATTCGAGGCATGGGATTTTTAATACAGATACCGACTCCAAACCCTGAGTGAGTGCTCCTCAAGGCTCAATGGGTAGGTGTAAACCACTTGCACCGACCAGTGATCCATAACTGGTTCAACAAAGGGCATGGTTTGTGCTATCCTGCTTGTGGGAAACGCAAATAAAAGATCCCTTGCTGCCTGTCGTAAAAAGAGTAGCCTATGTGGCGACAGCGGGTTTCCTCTAAAAAAAACCCCAGTGTCAGAATGACCATATGTTTGACGTCCAATGTTTGACGGCCCATGATAAGATAAAAAAATCAATGCACTCTAGTGGCATCGTTAAATAAAACAAACTTTCTTTCTTTCTTTCAACTGCTGCCTGTTTCAATGGCAGTGACAGGGGTGTATGACGTATCTGTTGGGTGGAGTTACAGTTTGAGATGTAAGGTCGCCACAGTCCAGTGATGTGTGTGAGTTTTAATCCCCCCTATTATATAACACATGGCGCGCTCCATTGTATTATTCGGTAAGGTAAACCTTCCCGCCCCGGGACTGACCACTGGCGAGGTCAGAGGCCAGACCCGGGGTAGGCGTGCCCGAACCTTAGCTGGATAGGGGCACGTAAATACAGTTCCGCATTCCGTATCGGTAAGGTAATATGTAGACAAGACAGGATGGGTAGGGACCAGATATAGCTCAAAGTTACGATGAATGAACTCATTTGGATTTATTTATTTATTTATTTTATTTATTTACATTTTTTTTTTTTTTTTTTTTATATGCAAACCGTTGGATCAGGATTTTTTTTATGGGATAACTATTTTATATTTGACCATTTGTGGACGTTAATGCTGGTTTTTCTGTAGTAAACTGAAACAAACAAAAAACAGTAACATAAGACAACAAATTTTTTCACGCGTAGTATGTGCTCACCTGAATGATGTCATAGCCATAGCCAGGAATGACTTCATGTTCCTTGCCAGACTAGGCATTTTCAAAGCTATCTTAGCGCTACGAAATCCTAAAACCATCGTAAGCTGTGACGTCACTATAGCACAAGCCACAGTGACGTGATAATTACGATGGTTTTAGGATTTCGTAGGCTAAGATTGCTTTGGAAATATGGGCCCAGGATGCTCAATTCCATAAAATTAACCAACTTTTCAGACAAAGTAAGTGGTATTTAATTAAAGTTTTCTTATTCATAATACAGAAAGGTGGTATGTAATAAATACAGAACCACATACCAGTTGTTTTGCCATGGTATTTATTGCACTCGTGTATACAGGTGATGCGCCAGTTCCGGATCACTTCACGATCACCTGTAGGCTGTACTGCCTGTAGTTACCGATCAGTCTGTCGGTATATTCAATTTTTAGTCATTTCTATGTAAATTTCATTAAACAAATATTCTAACAAACAAATAATAAATTTTTCTTGAAATTGTACGTAAAATAACTAACAGTATATAGTCTTGGTTTTATTTTGGACGGTGATACATAGGGGCCTAACCACTATTAAAACTTTACACGAGCAGACGACATGAAAAAAAGAAGACTTTTACAAAGAGAGGTGAAGTTTTTGATGTTTTTCTTTTTATATCCTTTGACATTTTATAGTACGAGTAGGGGAAACATATATAGATTGTGCATGACTAGTTTTATGAAAAGTGATGCTGCAAAAGACTTACTGTAACTCCTCAATGGGGACACACTTGATATGCCAGTTGCGGATCACTCACAAAATCAACAAACAAAAGGAACAAGGAAGCAGGCAAACAAACAAACAAAACAAACAACAAACAAACAAAAAACAACAACAAACAACAACAAAACAAAACAAAAACACACCAAAACAAAACAAAACAAAACAAACCAAACCAAAACAAACCAAAACCAAAACTAAAACCCAACCAAACCAAAGCAAAGAAACAATATTTATAAAAACTATCATTTCTTTTTCAGAAATAAAATAATTAACAAATGAATGGTCACTACCATCATGTTTGTTTGTTTTTCAAATAAAATTATGCAGCACAAGCAAATAAAAATAATAATCACTTTAATTTGTAGGAAAATTGTTATTTCTAATTTTATTTCTGTATTTTATTGTTTTGATAACGACATCATAAACCATTATTACCGATTTTAATTGTTATGAATGTTGTCACGAAAACTGGTTTAAATAACAGATATATGAACATCGACATATTAACTTCCACGTTCAACCCTGTTGGTGCCCATCGGGCTATTTCTCATTCCAACCATTCAACCACAACTGGTATATAAAACATTTCGTGGCAGGTGTCATCATTTCTTAGATATGGTGCATATGAAATATTATTTGCAATTGATGGGGAAATGTTGCGTGGTTCCTCTCTAAGACTGTATTTCATAATTAAGAAATGTTTGACATGCAATAGCCGATGATTAATAAATCACTCTGTTCTAGTGTTGTCGTTAAACAAAACAAAACAATCTATTTTCCGTCAGCATCAAATACCTGACGTCACACAAACCCTTATAAACAGAATTTAGATCATAAAGTTTGAATATATTTAATATAGGAACACGCATTTTGCAATGTATGAGTAAGCAAATAAGCTCTCACGGAATCCCCATGACTTCCGGCATGTTAATGCCGGTTTTAGTACCGCAACTGGATTTGATCAGCCAATCACATTTCATGTTATATACATATTGAATTAGAGCCGTGATTTATAGTTGTTGTTTTTTGTTTGTTTTTGGTTTGTGTGTGTGTGTGTGTGTGTGTGTGTGTGTGTGTTTTGTGAAAAAAATGTAAACTTTTTTTTCACCAAATCGAATTTTGTGTTGCTCCTTTAGAAACTAAATGTTCCTGTTGGACATTTGAAAAGGAGGTATTAATATCTGTGATATTTCATGCAATGGCACGCGACCTCTTCTCTCGAATGGTTTCAATTCAATTTGAAATACACACGAATCAAGCGCAGACAAAAGAATCGTAGAGCGAAAACCGCGAATCCGTATCCGATTTCGTGTTTTCAACCCAACCGTGTGACGTGCGTTCGCGCCGAAGTCACAGTGCCAAAAGTTTTGACATTTTTATCGCGCTAATTGTTCCAACTATCCACAAGGTCAATCATATAAATCTCCAGTGAAAAGAAAAGTCATCCAATGTTGAGCCGAGGTCAAGTTGGCAAGCCCCATGTTGTCGGGTGTGTAACCATGCAAATGTGTCACACAATATCTGACACGATCATACGATATGATGTATTTCCGTGAATGCTTTTGTTCCGTTTTTTTCCCTTCTATTGCATGCTACCAGGTCACCTGCGGGAAAGGTACAGTCTTGGGAATAATATATATATAATTCGTATTGCGATTTTCCACCTTCTGTAGTTTCAACGCGTAAACATTAACACTAAGTCTACAAACCTGTAACACATTCGGATAAAGTTACAATTTAGTGAAACACGAGTCTGTCACTTTGTAATGGTGACATACCCTCTAACAATAGACTAAACTCGACTGCATAAATGTTACTTCTCAGACGCACGTGCGTTTTAAAAGATATGAGAAATGCATTTTGTGATATTAAAAACACCAGGATGACCAAAAATACTTCGAATGTACGGAACTTTAAGTAAAGTATGATTTTAGTTATTAAAAACAGCTATAATAGTAAATAATATGCCTTAATGTTTAAAAACTAGGGTATGTCGCTTTACCACTGCGAGCGCTTTACCACTGGGATACACCCCAGCACGAAATGTTTAACATACCCAGACACAAAACAGAATATCCTCAGAATCTGCAGTTTATGACCCTGCGACTATGAAATGTATCCCATTGCAAAACTGATCCTTGCAACTAACAAAACGATCTGGCGTAAATAGAAATTCCCCTGACATTTATAGGAAACAGACAAAAACGTTAACTACTAAATCATGAAAACTATTGTGAATTTTAAATGCCTATGCTTCGGAAGTTGAGAGTATTAAGTTTTAATATTATGCCGACTCAATAGGGATTAGTGGTACAAGAAAAGTCACAGCGTATTACTAGCTATGGTCACCGCCACAACCACAACCACCACCACCACCACCACCATAATCATCATCGTCACTATCATCATCATAATTATCTTCATCGTCATTGTTATCATCATCATCATCTACATTAACATTGTCATCACCATCATCATCGTCATAATTATTTTCATCGTCATCATCATCATCACCATCATCATCATCATCAGCAGCAGCAGCAGCAGCGGCAGTGGCATAAATGTACATGGCATTCAGAGAAAATGAGCTGGCATTATCGTTTAATTTGGACAAACATCAGCCTCCCCCCTCCCTTCCCACCATGAGTCTTTACGCCTATTATCACCATCTTCATCGTCATAACCAACACAAATAATAAGTAAAAAATAATAATAAAAAATAAAGAACATAAAATCTATATTTTGTAGTATAATTGTGAATAAATGCAAATGCTGAGGCTGATTGTATGTGTATTTTTGAAATTATGTCCGTGTTTTCTACGCGCCATCTTTATATAATAATTATATTGGTTGCTGTATATTATATTATATTATTGCTGTAGATTACCCAATATGATGTCGTAGAGTACAGCCTAAATGTAAATAAACATTCAGTTCAGTTCAGTTCAGTTCAGTCCAGTGCAGTTCAGTTCAGTCGGATTCGTCGTATTGACAAAACACGTATTACCGCGGTCTCCGTATTTTCGTCTTAACTTATAGTATAACTGTCAAAGCCGTGAAATAGTGGGCCAACGCATGCAACGCGATTCCAGCAGCAGAACGAAATACCGTTTTGTGTGTGTGCCCAATGGGACCGATCTGTTCTTGCTGATTAAACACGAAATATCCCAAACAGACTCTCCGGTTTCGCAGTCCTGCGTCAACAATAGCCATTGATTTATTGAATTGAAAATCTGGTTTAATTCCTGAATGGGGGATAAACAGATACAGGCCATTACTGTAGGAGCAGAATCTAGTGAAGAATATCAAATGACTTGACCCACAGCCTCGTTAATCATTCTATAATCCAAATCTGTTTGTATTTGAAAAAAAAGAAGAAAAAAAGAAGAAAAAAAGAAAAAAAAGAAATAAGGCATTGTCCTGGATAGCCGTGCCAAACACACGTGTGGGATTTGCATTTCAAATTGAAATACAGTTAACGAAAACGGTTTCTTCTGTTGTTTTTCAGTTTCGTTTTTTTCCCTTTCTTTTTATTGGTTTAATTTCTAATACGATTCCTCAGGATTAAAACTGGATGGAGGATATGCATGCAGGCGAACAGCTCATACATGACATGTGAAGCTGGTCTCGTCTCACCATACCATAACACAAAATACAAACACAACTACAGTATTTAGAACAACTCATTGTGTTTGTTTGTACTGTTTAACGACACCACTAGAACATTTTGATTTATTAATCATCGGCTATTGGATGTTAAACATTTGGTAATTTTAACACATTATAGTCTTAGAGAAAACCCGTAACATTTATTTTCCATTTTACATTAGTAACAAGGGATATTTTACATTAGTAGCAAGGGATATTTTACATTAGTAGCAAGGGATATTTTTCATTAGTAGCAAGGGATATTTTCCATTAGTAGCAAGGGATATTTTACATTAGTAACAAGGGATATTTTACATGCACCATTACAAAGACATGATACCACATACCACGGCCTCTGATATACCAGGCTTGATGCACTGGTTGGGACGAGAAATAGCCCGTATGGGCCCACCGACGGGGATCCATCCTAGACCGACAGGGATTTACGACTGGTCTACGTCCCGTCCAACTTAAGTTTCGTCACCTTTAAAGGCATACTGTCACGGATTTAAGGACCTTATTTCTCTAAAAATGGATAATAAATAAACATTACATTAATTGTTGGAAACCAAATCTAGCTATCGCATCACCTTAACTGAACTATGATGGAGTGAAATCAATGTCAACCCTCTCGGCAATTTGAGTTTTTGAATTATGGACCATTGCCATAATTCAATTATTTTTAGAAAATGTCATTAATAAATGGAGTATGGTGGTTATGAAGATTGTTGAATAAAGTACATTTAGGGACAAATCAAATAATTTTTGTTCAGGTAATACTTTGTTAGACCATTAAATAGGTCAATAGCCTGTGACAATATGCCTTTCAAATACAGTTAACAAAACGATTTCTTCTGTGGAGCTTTCCTCCCTTTCCTTTTTCGTACACCACAGAACCAGCTAGGTCCGAACGAAAAACTCATTTCGTCTCAACATAATATAACATATTTGACTAATGCGAAACACAAACACAAACAAGGAAGGAAGGAAATGTTTTATTTAACGACACACTCAACACATTTTATTTAAGGTTATATGGCGTCGGACATATGGTTAAGGACCACACAGACATTGAGAGACGAAACCCGCTGTCGCCACTTCATGTACTACTATTTTCCATTAGCAGCAAGGGATATTTTATATGCACCATCCCACAGACAGAATATCACATACCACGGCCTTTGATATACCAGTCGTGGTGCACTGGATGGGACGAGAAATACGTCCCACCCCTTACACACACAACTACAGCACATAAGCAGGCCATAGCCGTAACTTGTTTTAACCGGCTATCACTTTATAAAATCTGGAAGGCCTGAGTAAAAATTGGTAGCCGCATAATTTAGTTGGTTGTGTAGTTTTTTTCGTAAGTATTTTTTCCCCTCAATTGTTTCGGTTTTCGATCGCTTTGCTGGAAGCGTTCCCAAATTATGATTCACAAAAAAAAAGATAAAAGAAGAAGAAGAGCCCCCCCCCCAAACACACCCCCCCCCCCCCCCCCCCCCAACAAAAAACAAAAAAACCCCAACAAAACAATGTTGATGTCTGTTCTAAAATGACTAAACCGGATATCATGATTTGGTAGTCATTGTTTCGTGGTCGGTAAATAAAAATGTTTTCCATTATTAAAATTACAGTTCACTAACATCGTATTGGTTATATTATGAGCATCTCTATATCCAATGCGGACGGGACGTAGCTCAGTGGTAAAGCGCACGCCTGATGCGCGGTCGGTTTAGGATCGATCCCAGTCCGTGGGCCCACTGGGCTATTTCACGTTCCAGCCAGTGCACTACGACTGGTATATCAAAGGCCGTGATATGTTATCCTGTCTCGTGGATGGTATAAAAGATCCCTTGCTACTAATGGAACAATGTAGCGGATTTTTTCTCTATGACTGTGTCAAAATTACCATTTGTTTGACATCCAATAGCCGATGATCAATAAATCAATGTGCTCTAGTGGTGTCGTTAAACAAAACAAACAAACGTCTTTCTATATCCAATGCATTTCTGAACATCGTAATGTTTTTATTTGAAGTATTACCAAAACTCGTACTTTCAATATTGATTTTATCTCAAATAATTTCGTACGTACACATGTATTATTTCTTCCAACGGCCTAACGAAATTTAAAATAGCTCAGCCAAAGGTCATTCCAAATGTATTTGTACATGAATAATACTTTTTATTTAAAACATGTTAAGGTAAAAGTTAATGTTAACGTTTGTTTTGTTTAACATTGATTAATTAATCATCAGCTGTTGGATATCAAGCATTTGGTAACTCTGACATAATCTTAGAGAGGAAATATTTTACATTTTTCCATTAGTAGCAAGGAATCTATTATATGCACTTTCACACAGACAGGAAAGTACATACCACGACCATTTGGCCAACTGTGGTGCACTGGATTGAAAGACAAAAAAAAACCAAAAACAAAACAAAAAACAACAACAAAAACCCTCAATCAGTTGAATCGATCCACCGAAATGGTTCGATCCTGCGACGCATGCACCATAGGCTAACACTCAACCAACTGAGCTAAATTCCGCCCCTACACGTTAAAGGGACATACCCTAGTTTCAACCCGTGAAAATTAACACTAAGTTTATTTAAAGGGACATACCCTAGTTTCAACCCGTGAAAATTAACACTAAGTTTAGTTAAAGGGACAGACCCTAGTTTCAACCCGTGAAAATTAACACTAAGTTTATTTAAAGGGACAGACCCTAGTTTCAACCCGTGAAAATTAACACTAAGTTTATTTAAAGGGACAGACCCTAGTTTCAACCCGTGAAAATTAACACTAAGTTTATTTAAAGGGACAGACCCTAGTTTCAACCCGTGAAAATTAACACTAAGTTTAGTTAAAGGGACAGACCCTAGTTTCAACCCGTGAAAATTAACACTAAGTTTATTTAAAGGGACAGACCCTAGTTTCAACCCGTGAAAATTAACACTAAGTTTAGTTAAAGGGACAGACCCTAGTTTCAACCCGTGAAAATTAACACTAAGTTTATTTAATCTACAAACCTGTGGCTCATTTGAATAAAGTTACAATTGAGTGAAACATGAGTCTGTGACTTTGAAATGGTAAAATACCCTCTGAAAACAGACTAACACTCGACTTCGTAACTGTTACTTCTCAAACGCACGTGCGTTTTTAAAAATATGAGAAATGCAATTTGTGATATTAAAAACACCAGGATGATCAAAAACACTTCAAATGTACGGAAATTGATAATCTAAACAACAAAATTTAAGTAAAATATGATTTAATTTATCAAAAACGGTTATAATAGTTAAAAACAAATGCGTTAGTGTTTAAAAACTAGGTTATGCCCCAAATCAACAACAAACAAAACAAAACAAAAAAAGATAAAAAGAACTATGGCTCAAATCTCAGGAAAGTTGATTTACCCCCCCCCCCCCCCCCCCCCCTTAAAAAAAATCCAACCAATATTGGATTTTGCTAATTCATTATGTTCGTATCCAACAGCCAATGAAGAAACTAATGGTTTTACGTATGACTGAAATACGATATTACTGTCCGTAATGATTTGTTCTGTTTAGAAGATCTGAAAAAAGGTAACGCTATCTCGTGTCCAGTTGACATTTCGTAATAGCTTACACAAAAGTACAAAATATATATTAAGGACAGAAAGATTTGTGCATTTATGTTGTTGTTTTTATTATTATGTTTGTTCCGTTTTTGTTTTGTTTTGTTTTGTTTTGTTTTGTTTTTGTTTTTGTTTTTGTTTTTGCTTGCTTGTTTGTTTTTGTTTGTTTGTTTGTTTGTTGCTGTTTTATTTTGTTTGTTTATTGTTATTTTTATTTTTGTTGTTGTTATTTTATTGTAGTTTTTTGTTGTTTATAGTTTTTATTGTAGTATTTTTGTGAGAGTATTTATTTATTTACTTATTAAATAATTAATATATTTATTAATTTATTTATGCATTTGTTTATTTTTTATTTATTTATTTTCTTACTTTCTTTCTTACTTACTTGCATACTTTCTTACTTACTTACTTACTTTCTTTCTTACTTACTTTCTTACTTACTCACTTACTTACATACTTACATACTTACATACTTACTTACTTACTTTTTTTACTTACTTACTTACTTAACTTACTTACTTTCTTTCTTACTTACTTACATACTTTCTTACTTACATACTTTGTTACTTACTTACTTACTTAACTTACTTACTTACTTACATACTTACATACTTACTTTTTTTACTTACTTACTTACTTAACTTACTTACTTTCTTTCTTACTTACTTACATACTTTCTTACTTACTTACTTTCTTTCTTACTTACTTACATACTTTCTTACTTGCTTCTTACTTGCTTTCTTACTTACTTTCTTTCTTACTTTCTTACTTACTTACATACTTTCTTACTTACTTACTTACTTACTTATTTACTTACTTACTTACTTACTTTGTTACTTACTTACTTACTTTGTTACTTACTTACATACTTTCTAACTTACATACTTACTTACTTACTTTCTTACTTACATACTTTCTTACTTACTTACTTACTTACTTACTTACATACTTTCTTACTTACATACTTACTTTCTTACTTACTTACTTGCCTACTTTCTTACTTACTTAGTTCCTTCTTTACTTACTTACTTACTTTCTTACTTACTTACTTTCTTTCTTACGTACATACTTTCTTACTTACTTACTTACTTACTTACTTACTTACTTCTTTACTTACTTACTTACTTACTTACTTTACTTACTTACTTACTTTCTTACTTACTTCTTTACTTACTTACTTACTTACTTACTTCCTTACTTTACTTACTTACTTACTTACTTACTTTACTTACTTACTTACTTTCTTACTTACTTCTTTACTTACTTACTTACTTACTTTCTTACTTACTTCTTTACTTACTTACTTACTTACTTACTTACTTACTTACTTACTTACTTACTTACTTTACTTACTTACTTACTTTCTTACTTACTTCTTTACTTACTTACTTACTTACTTACTTCCTTACTTTACTTACTTACTTACTTACTTACTTTACTTACTTACTTACTTTCTTACTTACTTCTTTACTTACTTACTTACTTACTTTCTTACTTACTTCTTTACTTACTTACTTACTTACTTTCTTACTTACTTCTTTACTTACTTACTTACTTACTTTCTTACTTACTTCTTTACTTACTTACTTACTTACTTACTTACTTACTTACTTACTACTTTACTTACTTACTTACTTACTTACTTACTTACTTACTTACTTACTTACTTACTTACTTACTTACTTACTTACTTACTTACTTACTTACTTACTTACTTACTTACTTACTTACTTACTTACTTACTTACTTACTTACTTACTTTACTTACTTACTTACTTACTTACTTACTTACTTTACTTACTTACTTACTTTACTTACTTACTTACTTACTTACTTACTTACTTACTTACTTACTTACTTACTTACTTACTTACTTACTTACTTTACTTACTTACTTACTTACTTACTTACTTACTTACTTACTTACTTTCTTACTTACTTACTTACTTACTTACTTACTTACTTACTTACTTACTTACTTACTTACTTACTTACTTACTTCCTTACTTCCTTCCTTACTTACTTAAACGTAAACATTTCACAGACCAAAACTTCAAAGAGGATTTTCTTACCATGAGTTATGTCGTGTCCGTGTATTCCGTGTTTCTACACTGTTCCCTTCACGGTTGTCTGCTTCTGGTGCACGTGTCGTGAAACAAACGCACACCTGTGTTGAACACACCTGGACAGGCGATGGTCTCAACATTTCTAACAACTGGTCCCTTTCAAGTGGGGGAATGTAAGACATAGCACCGTATCAAGTCGTCGTGATCAATTAATACAAACATTTGTTCTTGCCTGCGACTCTCTCATCTCTGTTGCTGTCTCCGAATCTCGCTGTATCTGTCTTTCTCTGTCTCTGTCTGTCTCTCTGGTTCTCCCTGTTTCTCTCTGTCTGTGTCTCTGTCTGTCTCTGTCCTCTCTCTCTCTCTCTCTCTCTCTCTCTCTCTCTCTCTCTCTCTCTCTCTCTCTCTCTCTCTCTCTCTCTCTCTCTCTCTGTGTGTCTTTATCCCTTTCTTAGTCTCTGTATCTCTGTCCCCTGCGTGTGCTGTAACCTCATCGTGGTGCAGGGGTGTAACATTCTCTTTGAGAATGGCCAATACAGCACAAAATTGAAGTTTTGAGGAAAATTCAGTATCCGTAAAATTCTGTGATATTTGTGTTTTTGCACAGTTCTTTACATTGTTTTTGTTTAAGTCTTGAATTTTTATATTGATGTTGATCATCAATTTATTTATTTGCATTACCATAGTTTGACACCCAATAGCCGATGTGTTTTTCGTGCTGGGGTGTCGTTAAACATTCATTCATTCATTCATTCTGTATCTCTGTCTTCTCTACGTGTGTCTTTCTCTAACTGTCTCTCTCTTTATCTCTCCCTGTCTCTCTCTTTCGTTCTGTCTGTATCCGTCTCTCTCTCTCCCTCAGTTTCTTTCTCTCTTTCTGCCCCCCCCCCCATCTCTCTCTCTCTCTCTCTCTCTCTCTCTCTCTCTCTCTCTCTCTCTCTCTCTCTCTCTCTCTCTCTCTCTCTCTCTCTCTCTCTCTCTCTCTCTCTCTCTCTCTCTCTGTGTGTGTGTCTCTGTCTCTGTCTCTGTCTCTGTCTTTCTTTGTCTCTCTCTTTTAACGCGGACGTCTGTTTTGACAATTAGAAAAGAATCATACATGCGTGTTATAATACTATTTCCGTTCAGGTTTTTCCTTTTAACTTGCTGAACACTCTAATTACAGTGAACACAGTTTAATCATAACTAATAAGATATAGATTTCGCAACAACACAGTTACTGTCACGGAAACTAATAGGTCACAACTTTTCTTTTATGTAGTTGGTGACGTCACAGCAATTTGCTTCACGCGCTTTACAGTTAAACGGCCTGCTATACGTAATACATTTACTTCACTGTTACACACGTTGTTTTCGCTTCGTATTTATTGCACGAGTTTATTTTGCACAGGAATATATACCACGAGACCCAAAAATAAACCAGTGCAATGAATAGGAAGCAAAAACAACGTATGTGAAAGAAAGAAAAGTGTTTTATTTAACGACGCACTCAACACATTTTATTTACAGTTATATGGCGTCAGACATATGGTTCAAGACCGCACAGATTTTGAGAGGAAACCCGCTGTCGCCACTACATGGGCTACTCTTCCGATTGGCAGCAAGGGATCTTTTATTTGCGCTTCCCACAGGCAGGATAGCACAAACCATGGCCTTTGTTGAACCAGTTATGGATCACTGGTCGGTGCAAGTGGTTTACACCTACCCATTGAGCCTTGCGGAGCACTCATTCAGGGTTTGGAGTCGGTATCTGGATTAAAAATCCCATGCCTCGACTGGGATTCGAACCCAGTACCTACCAGCCTGTAGACCGATGGCCTGCCACGACGCCACCGAGGCCGGTTAAACGTATGTGAAGTTCTGTATTTATTACATATCTTATTTAATGTTTTACAAAAACGCTTTTTAATTTAATTAACGTCATAACAACACTTTGTTAAATCTATGATCAAAACTCCTTTCATGGCTTTGCTTAACGTTAAAGGGACATTCCTGAGTTTGATGCAATTTTTAAGATGTTATTGACTAACAGAGACTTTTTAGTGATTGTAATTACATATCAAACATTTTTGTTTTACATACAATATTAGTGGCTGTATATTAAACGTGTTTTTGATCGTTCTAATGTTTGTACTAGGTTAAATTTCATTTTATTTCCTAAAATATTGTTTTCGTACGTACCAAATTATTAGAAAACAAAATCGAGTTTGGGCTTCTTACAAATATTAAGACGACCAGAAACACATTTAATATACAGATACTAATATTCTAAACAATAAAATATATTTAATATGTAAGTTTAATCGTAGAAATATTTTATTAGTCGGAAACATCTTACAATGCAACAAACTCAGGAATGTCCCTTTAAGAATCATACTCTGCGGCAGCCTTGTGTAATGTTTCGAATACGATGTGACGTATAATTTGTAAATCATATATGACGTCAGTAAATAAAAGTTGCTAACTGCAGTAAAAATAAAAACGGAATGCCCCATTTAAAAGTTCTGGTCCAGATCGCAGATATGTGCCATACCAAAAACAAATTTTATTATACGGTTTAAAAATGTCTTTATCACAATAGTAAGATTGAATATGTATGTGATATATGTCGTGACATATAATTTCAAAAAATATATAATAAATAAATAATAGTTTTAACGTGTATATAGCTATTTTTAATTATGTTTGTTTATATCCATGAAGAACTCCTGTTGTCATCTTGTTTCCCATGGTACAATAATTCCTTATATGATGTCGTTTGACGGCCTGAGTGTACCGAAATTAAGTTTCAAAACTTTCGACGAGAAATTGAGAATGCCTCCGCCTTTAAGTCCCTTAACTGCAAAACTAGATAAATTATTAGTAGTTACCGATTCGTAATTGTGGCAAATTTACGAAGCCTGTTTTGTTCTTTCAAACAGGCGTTTAAGCTTTGTAAATATATGTAGTTACACGTGTGTACGACGCAAACAGGCTTTAGTCCATGAGCCAGACCAACAATTGGTACCATCCTTATCATTTAGGTGGTAAATAAATCCAAGAAATCCATGGTTTACATTTTGCCAAAACATTTGTAAACCTCGTAGAGCGAAGTGACCACACCTTTCATTCTATTTTACCCCCCAAACAAAATTAAAAACAATTCAACTAGGGATTTCTAGGGGGCAAGGAATTCAATTCTCGAAGTCACTTTCTATAGAGAAATTATCTTATTGCCAGAATTCAAGATGGCTAACAAAAGGGCTGCACAAATAAAGAAATGCATTATATACATCACCTGAAATAATATTTTTGAAACAAACTATGATTTGAACGTGTCCAATTCATTAAAAAATATATATCTACAAGTAATAGTATCTAAACCATCATTTAGAATAATAATTCCTACGCTGACCGCTATGTTTTAAAGGTGCACCAATCTACTTTTAGACTATCTAGAAAGTAATGTTGTATACTACAGGGTGTATACTACCAAATCAAATCCCATAGACGACAATAGTAACATATGCGGCTAAAACTCCTACCTGCAACGTATCAACCGACATAAACGTCACGGGTATAAATACTACCACCCCTTACACTTAAAGTGAATCAGAAAAAAATGGGGGTCAAGCTGCTCGTTTCTGAGATAACGGGTAGCGTCTATGACTACCCTAGTTTCGCACAAAATTCGAGTACTTTTTTTTACAGGTACCCCATACATGTTTCAAGCACAAGGCTACTTGACACATTGGTACTAGATGAAATAAAATTACAAATATTTTTTACCCAGATGAAACTATTATTTTTTACAACCAACACACTCACATTTATAACCAATCACAGGATTTGTGGTGTTCACTTCTCTATCAAAAGTTGGGTGCACCTCGAACTTTGACCCAGCCGGAAGTTATTTGGTTTAGTACTACCTATACTGATAACATACGTTTTTCAAAAAGTGTCCAGCTATGTGTCTTTATGACAATCAGGATCTGGTGTATTCTGACATAAACTGACAACCTCACTGAAACTGTTGTTTCTACAGTGCAACCTAATATAATGTACACCTCAAAAAGCATATATATTGCATATAGTTTTGTACAAATGCAATATGTCATATTCAACAACAAAATGTTTTAAAATAAAACTCCTGAAGATATTTACTTTCAGTTGGGTGTGTGTACTCAGGTATATATGTAGAGACAACAAAGATAGTCAGAGTACCTCTACCCCTTTAAAGAATTCCATTAAAAGACATGCACTTGATTGACCCCTAGATTATGAAGACCTTAACAGGCACATCAAAGAAATATCAGTATTAAAAAAATACAATGTCTGAGGAAGGAAACACAAACATGACTGTACCTGCATGAAGTAATGACTTAATGTCCTGAACATTAGTGTTGGGAGGAAATCCTGTATGCTGGGTGTGGGTGTCTTCAAGTTACCAGGTGTGGGAATTTCAAATCCATCGGCCATGCTGATTTTCATAATGAACCATCAAAACTATTGGCGGCCACCAATATTCATGACTATATTTTATTTATAGCCTACTGTAGTTGGAGGTTTTAATAGTTGTGATATCTGGAATAATCATGCAGCTTTAACACATTTATTTTTGATTAATTACTGAAAAAAACTATTTTTAAGTGACAAAATTACCCGAACATCTATTTTCTTGCTTTATTTTCTAATCCGGATGAATACAATATGTACATTAGATGTATTCCTACAATCTGTAATCCAGCATTTTATTTAGCTAGTAACATTAGGTAATACAGCTTTAACAATAAAATAAATTATCAACTTAATCCAAGGCAGATAATCAAATCTGAAAAAAATTGGTTCTGAATCTAGTATAAACTCAAAATGCTTATCATGAGAGCTAACTAAGTGATTATTAAGAAAAAAAAAATGATCTGGAGATCTAAGTATATGTTTAACAACCTTATTGTTATGTACAAATAAGAACAGAAGGCACAATAGTGACAACAAATTTAATTATGTTTTTGGTAAAGTTTTTCTTCAAATTTACTTTAAATTTTGCATAAAACTACAAATTTGTCTAAAATATAACTTAGCACCCTATAAATATGTCAAAATGACAATAAAAATCAACTTCTTTACAAATTTGAGTTTTCAGAATTTCATACATAAAAAAATTAACAATGTTAATGGAAACTAAAGACATTAACCCACTATTGACACATGCTATTTTTAATATAAAAATAAATTGCTATTAAAATCTTAGTTCAGGTTGCCTATATATAATACCATATTTAAGAGCAGTTGTATATGGCAAGTCAAATACCATGTAAAAAGAAATTATTGAAATCTTTACAGTATGAATTATAGGCCAAAACCAACTTTTCTTCAGTGCTAACTTTGATTCAAACTCCATTCAGAGTCATTGTGACGGAACATGCTCTTAAATTTGTTTTCGCCTGTGGCGATTTTAATTGTGTTAGAGGGCCGTGTGCAGTTTCATTGCCCGTAGCCCAGGTGGGCAACTTGTTACGTAATACTTCGCGCGATCGGACATTCCAATATGCACTTAGTCCAGCTGTGGAGGCCATGTGGCGAGTAGTTACGTAATATCTCCGGTAGTGCTGTTTATGGCCAGGGGATTGCTCGCGGTTGGCGACAGCCAGATTGACGATCAGAGAGAAATATACCTACTCTAGTAGATGTAGAATATGAGATGATACGTGAGGTACCGCCTTGTACCCCCAGGCAAAATCCTGATTTATAATAAATAGCTAGTGTTTTAGAGATATCGAGGAGAACGAATAGGAAGGCTCCGAGGGAACGTTAGTCCGTTTGGACTTTGGTAAATATATTATTTCTGCTCTGTGTATAACCTTGATGTGATTGATGTGACTTTTAAATATTTTAATACTGTATTATACCAATATTCTTTAGACAGTGTCTTCGGTCATCTGACGAAGTAAATCGTAGACTTTTGTTTTAACATTATACGAGTATTTGGTAATATAAAGCTTAGCCAGTCATCCTAGACGACTAGGTACACTGTAGGTTATTGTCTTTATTGTGATCGGTACCAGTATTAATTCTGTGTTACAAGGTTACTGAATGAGTAGTTAGGGGTAATTAAAAATTAACCCGTTAGGAATAGAGAGCTGTAATTCCTTATTAATTAAGTTCCCCTGGAAGCGTTTCTAAATTATCACACGTTACTGAACGAGTAGTAAGGGTTAATTAAAAATTAACCAGTTAGGAATGGTGTTGTAATTCCTTTATTAATTAACTTCTCCTGGAAGCGTTTCTCAATTATCACACGTGTGGTGGGTGTGGTGTAACGGTGAAGTGATTCGCATATTGTGTAACTAGACACTAGAGATTAACTAATTAAGTGATCAGTTCTGGGTTGTTATTATTGCTGTTATTAATTTACTACTACGGCTGTACATTTGTCAGCGTAGATTAATACAGATTCCAAAGTGTATTGTGTTTTTTGTTGTGTTTCTAGTGAGCTAAACGTGCTATAAATATATATACTTTATATAAGATCGTATCTCTGATCATACCTAGATAGGCGTTATGCGACGAAGCCATACTAGGGTTTAACAGCCTGTTACAGAGAGATCTGATAGATATACAGTTAGGAGAGATATTTTGATAATCGTGTTTTATTCAGTTACGGGTATTATAGAATCCCCGTGACAGGAGTAGAAAATTGGGGCGCTCGTCCCGGATCTGAAACGGGACATGCATATTTAAAAAAAGTATTGTTTGTAAATGGGGGCTTTATAAATTATTTTTACAAATTTACTCGAAGTAGCACGTTGTTCACTAGAAAATTAATTAATAATAAGTGCGTCATATCTAAACATGGATAAGAATTTGCTGGATAGGCCTACGCTCAGTGTAGTGGAGATTAAGCGAGCACGTAAGGCCGAGTTAGTTGAAATCGCGGGTGAGCGAGAAATTGATTTAACATCAGCTAAAACCTTAGGAGATATAAAGACAATTATTATCCAGGAAGTTTTTGGTGATAGGCCTGTTATGGAAGACATTGAGATTGTTATGGGTATGTGATAAACACTCCTGATAGGGTTAGGAAAAGTAGGTATTGTCACATCAATTTGCTAAAAGGTTATTTTGACAGACTGCCGATAGTTCCAGAGAGACCGGTCCAAATTGAGAGACACTCAATTTCCTGTGATGACGTCAAGACTGCAGAGGTCAAGTTGGCCAACGGCCAGATTCTAGCAGACTTGAACCCCCAGCGAGCAAAGTTGACTACGTTGAAACAAGACAATGTTTCCATTTGTCAGAACCTTCCAACGGTTACCAATACCTTAAGCCAAGATGTGCGCTTGGAACCCAACGCTACACCGCGTCGACAGCATGCCTATCGGAGAAAACCTGGAAAACGTGCGCCACTAAAAAAGAAGGAAACGAAGTTCCATTGGTCAGGTGAATGCGAGAAGTCATTCAACCGTCTCAAGCAGAGGCGCTACTCGTCTCCCGTGATGGCAGCACCAGACTACCGAATGCCGTTCAAGCTAGCTGTGGGTGCCAGTGACGTGGGTGCTGGAGCTGTGCTGTTCCAAGAAGACGAAGACGGACTGGACCATCCTAATGAAAGCCTCCAACCAGAGAGTTTTGAGATGGAGTCTTCCTCTGCAAGAATACCCAATTACCATTGGACATATCAAGGGCACGTCCAATGTAATCGCTGATGCCCTGTCCCGAAGTTGAACGTTATGATAATGTGTTGACATTCTTGATTTCTGTTTTGTTTATATATATTTTATTTGTATACCAGGGACTCAGAGACTCAGTGTGATTACTGGTAGTCACCTTATTATTACATGTGTTATAAATGTCCGTATGCGTCGGTTAACGCACCTTTTTGTTTTAATGTGGTATATTTCCCTATTCCTAGAGTAGAGGAAATATCCTTTTTGAGGTGGGTGTGTGTGACGGAACATGCTCTTAAATTTGTTTTCGCCTGTGGCGATTTTAATTGTGTTAGAGGGCCGTGTGCAGTTTCATTGCCCGTAGCCCAGGTGGGCAACTAGTTACGTAATACTTCGCGCGATCGGACATTCCAATATGCACTTAGTCCAGCTGTGGAGGCCATGTGGCGAGTAGTTACGTAATATCTCCGGTAGTGCTGTTTATGGCCAGGGGATTGCTCGCGGTTGGCGACAGCCAGACTGAATATCAGAGAGAAATATACCGACTCTAGTAGATGTAGAATATGAGATGATACGTGAGGTACCGCCTTGTACCCCCAGGCAAAATCCTGATTTATAATAAATAGCTAGTGTTTTAGAGATATCGAGGAGAACGAATAGGAAGGCTCCGAGGGAACGTTAGTCCGTTTGGACTTTGGTAATATATTATTTCTGCTCTGTGTATAACCTTGATGTGATTGATGTGACTTTTAAATATTTTAATACTGTATTATACCAATATTCTTTAGACAGTGTCTTCGGTCATCTGACGAAGTAAATCGTAGACTTTTTGTTCTAACATTATACGAGTATTTGGTAATATAAAGCTTAGCCAGTCATCCTAGACGACCTAGGTACACTGTAGGTTATTGTCTTTATTGTGATCGGTACCAGTATTAATTCTGTGTTACAAGGTTACTGAATGAGTAGTTAGGGGTAAATAAAAATTAACCCGTTAGGAATAGAGCTGTAATTCCTTTATTAATTAAGTTCCCCTGGAAGCGTTTCTAAATTATCACACGTTACTGAACGAGTAGTAAGGGTTAATTAAAAATTAACCAGTTAGGAATGGTGTTGTAATTCCTTTATTAATTAACCTAGAGATTATCTAATTAAGTGATCAGTTCTGGGTTGTTATTATTGCTGTTATTAATTTACTACTACGGCTGTACATTTGTCAGCGTAGATTAATACAGATTCCAAAGTGTATTGTGTTTTTGTTGTGTTTCTAGTGAGCTAAACGTGCTATAAATATATATACTTTATATAAGATCGTATCTCTGATCATACCTAGAGACGAGCCATACTAGGGTTTAACAGCCTGTTACAGAGAGATCTAATAGATATACAGTTAGGAGAGATATTTTGATAATCGTGTTTTATACAGTTACGGGTATTATAGAATCCCCGTGACAGCCATGTACAGAGATTATTGTCAAGGTCAAGGTCATTGTGAACTTGCATGATCGAGTGATGGCTAATTAATCAACCAGTATAGTTTAATTTTAAAAAATGACAAAATCGTAATATTTTTTATTATGCACTGAATATGTGCTATAGGGTGTATAAAACCAAATCAAATCCCATAGAAGACAATAGTAACATATGTGGCTAAAACTCCTACCTGCAACGTATCAACCGACATAAACGTCACGGATATAAATACTACCACCCCTTACACTTAAAGTGAATCAGAAAAAAATGGGGGTCAAGCTGCTCGTTTCTGATATAACGGGTAGCGTCTATGACTACCCTAGTTTCGCACAAAATTCGAGTACTTTTTTTTACAGGTACCCCATACATGTTTCAAGCACAAGGCTACTTGACACATTGGTACTAGATGAAATAAAATTGCACATTTATTTTACCCAGATGAAACTATTATTTTTTACAACCAACACACTCACATTTATAACCAATCACAGGACTTGTGGTGTTCACTTCTCTATCAAAAGTTGGGTGCACCTCGAACTTTGACCCAGCCGGAAGTTATTTGGTTTAGTACTACCTACAGACCAAATCTTCAGTGCAAACCTGTCTGTAATAAATGGGCAAGTCCCAACCAATGACTGTTGTTTTGGTAAAGACCGTGGAGTCTGTCTGTCTCTTGATAATGGATACATTACTCATTCATCGAACAATTTGGTTAAAAAGCTGCATTCAATCGGTTGGACGATTTGAAATGGTGCGTGTCGTCACTCCACGTGGAATAGTTATTTGTGGAAGTGATCTGAATATTTGTTTCTTACACTAATCAACGTAGTCTTCCTGGTCACGTATCTATATCAGCATCCACTTCCTCAAGTTTAATAGATTTAAACACTTCAAGCAGAAGTTTGATAACTGTTGTTTTTACAACCCTTTTATATAATAGCAGTAACATCACAGCCTGAAAAAGCACGAATCATCAAATGAGATGCAACCTTTTTATGTTTGTGTACCTTTCCTCATCGCCCATTGCAGTTCTTGCTGGTAGCTCTATCATTTCAACTGAAATCAGAAAAAGCACCCCTGCAATGATGCAAATAATTCGGTATAACTTTTCAACAAAACATACCCCTTTTGAATGCAAACTGTGGGTGTTAAACAGCGCAGTTACCAGCTAATTTTCTGAGGTATCATTGGACAAATTCTCGAACAGCCGTTGCGATAAAAAGCAAACTTATACAATGTTACCAGGAGAGTGAAAGTAAAGCGACTGAGCACATGCATATTACATAAAGCATCTACTGTTAACATCATTAGATCATCGATGACTGGGTGGTGTATTTTCAATAATAATGTAGTTTTGTTGACAGAAATCCGTTTATTGTTATTTGAATCCTATACATATAGAGCTATATAGGTTCATTTGGTGGTGGTCGATCATTTGCAGGTACAGCCTTCTTCTTCTTCTGCGTTCAATCTTTTTACGGCCGTCATATCAGTAATCCTGATGTGGCGATGGAATTTGCCGTCTTCCGGAGGTCGTCGACAGATCCCCAGAGTTTGGTGTTGAGGGACGTGTCTTCCGTCCAAACTTTCTGTCGAATTTCTTCTAGGTGCGGGCAGATTTGTAGAACATGTTCCGGTGTTTTCTCTTCAGCACGACATTCACATTGGGTCATCTCTACAAGTCCTATCCTTTATAGACCACAATGTCCAGCGCTAAGACATGATATTAAAGTTTGTTCTTTTCTGTCTAGTTGGTTAATGCTGTCACAGTCAGGGCTGTATCCACCATTCCTCGTCTTCCAATCACAATTGAATGTTCGCTTTAGGATTGTCTTGGCTTCGCTGTATGATATGGAAGAGTTGGGTTGTGGGAGGCAGCTGCCAGCTTTGGCCAGTTGGGCGGCCTTATCCTTGGCTGCAACTCCTACATGTGCAGGAATCCACTGTAGTATCACCTTGCAGTTTGATTAAGAACTGTCACGGGGATTCTATAATTCCCGTAACTGAATAAACACGATTATCCAAATCTCTCTCCTAACTGTATATCTATTAGATCTCTCTGTAACAGGCGGTTAAACCCTAGTATGGCTCGTCTAGGTATGATCAGAGATACGATCTTATATAAAGTATATATTATTATAGCACGTTAGTTCTCTAGAAACACAACAAAAACACAATACACTTTGGAATCTGTATTAATCTACGCTGACAAATGTACAGCCGTAGTAGTTAATTAATAACAGCAATAATAACAACCCAGAACTGATCACTTAATTAGTTAATCTCTATGTGTCTAGTTACACAATATGCGAATCACTTCACCGTTACACCACACCCACACGTGTGATAATTGAGAAACGCTTCCAGGAGAAGTTAATTAATAAAGGAATTACAACACCATTCCTAACTGGTTAATTTTTAATTAACCCTTACTACTCGTTCAGTAACGTGTGATAATTTAGAAACGCTTCCAGGGGAACTTAATTAATAAAGGAATTACAGCTCTATTCCTAACGGGTTAATTTTTAATTAACCCTAACTACTTATTCAGTAACCTTGTAACACAGAATTAATACTGGTACCTCACAATAAAGACAATAACCTACAGTTTACCTAGGTCGTCTAGGATGACTGGCTAAGCTTTATATTACCAAATACTCGTATAATGTTAGAACAAAAAGTCTACGATTTACTTCGTCAGATGACCGAAGACACTGTCTAAAGAATATACTCTCTCAGTTAACAATGTAGTGCGAGCTGCCAACAAATTTGGATCAGCCCCCTGGTCTAGAATTAACTCTTGTCTATTACAAGGTAAATCCCCTCTATCAAAGACAACTGGTTCAATTCCCCTCTGCGGGAGATCAACAGGTTCCACCACATTTAATTTGTCAGTTGACTTATCTACCATTTTACTGATAACCTCATCCACTCCAATTACATGGCTCACACACGTATCAGACAAATTACAAATATTCTCTAGATCCCGTGCTAACTTACTGGCCATAGCCCTAGTCTTTACACACGCAGGATATCTAATCTCATCAACCTCACTCTCTTCTACTGGTAAAGGGCTGTCTTTAATTAACAATTGGTCACATGTCGACTGACAACACTGACTAGTCAAATTATTACCCAACAAAACTCCTATGTTTTCAACAGGCAAGTCCTTCACAACACCCATAATGACTGGTCCCGTCACAAACTTCGAACACAAGAAAACCTTATGTAACCTGACAACCATATTTTCTCCAGTAACCGAGGTTAAGGCGAAACTACGTCCTATGTCTGAATTTTCAATACCAGCTAAACACTCTTGCGTTATCAGACTCTGACTACACCCGGTATCTCTATAGATTGATATTGCCTTGTTTCACATCACAAACCATACCAGTGGACACATACGGGTTTACTTTCTCTGCCATGGGACTAACCATTAACTCTCTCGCTAACGGAGCTGACCTCACTAAACCGACCACGTGCGCATTATCGCGTTTCCTTTTAAAACAGTCCCCGATAAGATGGTTATCATTTTTACAGTAACTGCAATGTGGACGAAAAGTTCGTGCATTGGCTGATAATGCAGGTCTATCCTTACTTTGCCCACCAGGTGCATTCCTGGCCTGACTAGCTGACCAACTAGATGACTCTCCCCGATAGTTACTTTCCCGGGAAAAACCTGGCTGAAATTTCTTCTTATCACCCTGTTGTAAAGAGCTACCCTGTACTGCCTGAGCTTTGTATATTAACACGTAATCATCTGCCACTATGCCTGCCTCCTCTATCTTTTTGACATCACGATCCTCTAAATGAATACGTAAGCTAACTGGTAATCCATTTTTAATGTCCTGTAAGATCAACAACTCCCGTAACTCGGTATATGACTCTACCTGATGAGAAACAACCCATTTATCAAACATCTCTGCCTTCTTAGCCACAAACTCACTATAAGACTGACCCTGCGTTTTTCTCAACTCGCTATACCGTAAACGATAATCCTCAGGACGCAATTCATACGCCCTCAACACTGCCGTCTTAACTAGGTCGTACTGACTTGCTCGCTCATCACTCATTGAATTATAAGCTACACTAGCCTTCCCCTTAAACTTAGACACGGCTAACAATGTCCACTTAGACTGCGGCCAATTTAGCTGCTTAGCGGCCCGTTCAAAAAGTTGGAAAAACATATCTACCTCCTGGTCATCAAATACTGATCTATAAGTCTCCGACATGTTAAACCCATTTCCGGCTTCTCGTCTAACTTCTTCAGTATTCAACTTTAACTCATGTTCCACTTTTAATTTTTCTAACTGGAATTCTCTATCTCTATGTCTATCTTCTCTATCTCTCTCTTCTCTTTCTCTCTCTCTCTCTTCTCTTTCTTTCTCTCTTTCTCTTCTCTTTCTCTCTCTCTCTCTATCCCTATCTTCTTTTTCTCTATCCCTATCTTCTTTTTCTCTATCTCTATCTTCTCTTTCTCTCTCCCTCTCTCTATCTAATGCACGTTCTTCTCTTTCTCTCTCTTTCTCTTCTCTTTCGTACTCAAGCTTTTTAAAAGCTATTTGTTGTTCCACACTTAACTCATTTATCTCTATCTCTGGAACAATCTCACTGTCTTCCATAACAGGCCTATCACCAAAAACTTCCTGGATAATAATTGTCTTTATATCACCTAAGGTTTTAGCTGATGTTAAATCAATTTCTCGCTCACCCGCGATTTCAACTAACTCGGCCTTACGTGCTCGCTTAATCTCCACTACACTGAGCGTAGGCCTATCCAGCAAATTATTATCCATGTTTAGATATGACGCACTTATTATTAGTTAATTTTCTAATGAACAACGTGCTACTTCTGGTTAATTTGTAAAAATAATTTATAAAGCCCCCATTTACAAACAATACTTTTTTAAATATGCATGTCCCGTTTCAGATCCGGGACGAGCGCCCCAATTTTCTACTCCTGTCACGGGGATTCTATAATTCCCGTAACTGAATAAACACGATTATCCAAATCTCTCTCCTAACTGTATATCTATTAGATCTCTCTGTAACAGGCGGTTAAACCCTAGTATGGCTCGTCTAGGTATGATCAGAGATATGATCTTATATAAAGTATATATTATTATAGCACGTTAGTTCTCTAGAAACACAACAAAAACACAATACACTTTGGAATCTGTATTAATCTACGCTGACAAATGTACAGCCGTAGTAGTTAATTAATAACAGCAATAATAAGAACCCAGAACTGATACGTAATTAGTTAATCTCTATGTGTCTAGTTACACAATATGCGAATCACTTCACCGTTACACCACACCCACACGTGTGATAATTGAGAAACGCTTCCAGGAGAAGTTAATTAATAAAGGAATTACAACACCATTCCTAACTGGTTAATTTTTAATTAACCCTTACTACTCGTTCAGTAACGTGTGATAATTTAGAAACGCTTCCAGGGGAACTTAATTAATAAAGGAATTACAACACCATTCCTAACTGGTTAATTTTTAATTAACCCTTACTACTCGTTCAGTAACGTGTGATAATTTAGGAACGCTTCCAGGGGAACTTAATTAATAAAGGAATTACAGCTCTATTCCTAACGGGTTAATTTTTAATTAACCCTAACTACTCATTCAGTAACCTTGTAACACAGAATTAATACTGGTACCTCACAATAAAGACAATAACCTACAGTTTACCTAGGTCGTCTAGGATGACTGGCTAAGCTTTATATTACCAAATACTCGTATAATGTTAGAACAAAAAGTCTACGATTTACTTCATCAGATGACCGAAGACACTGTCTAAAGAATATTGGTATAATACAGTATTAAAATATTTAAAGTCACATCAATCACATCAAGGTTATACACAGAGCAGAAATGATATTTACCAAAGTCCAAACGGACTAACGTTCCCGGGAAGCTTCCTTTTCGTTTCTCCCTCGATATCTCTAAAACTAGCTATTTATTATAAATCAGAATTCGCCTGGGGGTACAAGGCGGTACCTCACGTATCATCTCATATTCCAACTCTACTAGAGTCGGTATATTTCTCTCTGATCGTCAGACTTACTGACGCCATCGTCGCCAAATCACGGTTGTAAAAACCGCACTCGCAGAGGTATTACATAACTACTCGCCACATGGCCTCCGCACCTGGCTAAGGGTGTGTATTAGGCGTACCGATCGAGGACCGTCGCACAGAAGTATTACGTAACAAGTTGCCCATCTGGGCTTAAGTGCAATTAAACTGCACACGGCCCTCTAACACAATTAAAATCGCCACAGGCGAAAACAAATTAAGAGCATGTACCGTCACAAGAACATTCAGTTTTTCTTGCAGTTATCTAATCAGACATTCTGAGGGTCCTGATGAAAGTGACGCAGGTATAACCGATGCATACTAGTATGCTAGTAATTGCCATATTGTGGAAAGATGTATTATTTTGGGCGACAAAATGCAATGATAAAGTATGTATCAATTGTATAGAGATAGGAAATGGGAATGATACAATTATTAGGGGCGGCTGAAAAATTATGATGGACTGCGCTGCCGGAGTTGGTTAATAATTATGTTTCAGCATAATCCTCTTCGAGGTCCAGACACAGCTGCCAACGTTATTGGAGTGCCTGTAGACGGCTTCTTCCTGGTGATGTAAAAAGTCTTCCACAGCAAAAATAATGCCATTATCGTGTGCATAATGCTTTCTTCAAGTGCGATAAGACGTGGAAATCTGGTTGTGTCCTAGCTGTTGGATGTTCCAATGCGTCGTGTACACGTGTCTTCTGACCTTTGTCATGCTCAATCCATTCCTGTGAATGTTCTCAACTCTCATGGGATGCCTACTTTATTGGCTATGTGGATTGTGGCGACTAGTCGATAATCCCTGTATTTTACCAACATTTCCTTAATGGTGGCAGGTTTAGGTTCTTCCTGGTCTTGGATCATCTTCGAGGCTCTCTTCTCCTTCTGAACTCCGCTGCCCACACTCTAACAGTGGCAAAGAAAAGATCTTCATCCCATTAAGGTGACACCGATGTTGGAGTTAGTCCTTTTAGTTGGAGATACCTGATGACATCACAGAAGCCAGTCCATTACTTACTCACTTTGATGCATGCAGAAATATGCTACCAGGTAAAGTATTTGGTTCAAATGTAGCCTATAAGGATAGACAGTATTGGTAATAAAGGATTGGTCAAGAGTGTTCTATACATCGTTTGTAGTTAAACTCAGGACGTTCCAGCCACCCGTCGTATAAACATTAGTCACTTGTGATTTGCGTGCATCTTCCCCATTTGTCACAGGAAGGCTGGCATTGTGAACTACTTGGTCCATGTCATACAACTTTATATGCAGATATTCGTTTTAAAAAGACTGATTGGCTTGCCCTAAAAACGTTTCAGTTGGTTTTAAAATGATTCTTTTAGGTGATGCCAAACATATAAAGTGGCCAGTTCGTTGTGTTTAAAACCATTATGGAATCTTGCATTCATGCATTGATGAAAACTTACTTGTATTAGAAAGTGAATGTAAGGAATGAACCTCGCCATATAGGAAACCGTGTTTTTGAAGTATAAATTATTGCTTGGGGAATATATATATATATATATATATATATATATATATATATATATATATATATATATATATATATATATATATATATATATATAATAGTAGTCGTTTTCGAGTTGAAAGACGCTAT
>NC_054709.1:33797627-33820127 GCF_016097555.1 Gigantopelta aegis | reverse complement strand
AAAATGAAAATTGCCCATAGAATTATTTCAGTAACATAACAATATCTTCCTAGTTGATGTACAATGCGATGCATTACGATTTCCTTGTTCTAGCTAACATATTGGCGGCCATCTAGGATTAAATGATGTTGTAATGCCTTAATTAGCTGGGAATAGTTCAAAATAAATTCATGGTGAATTTTGCCAAATGCAGTTTAGTTTATGTTATTAAAATCTGCTATATAATGACATACAAATTGATACAGACAAACATTTTTAAAATTTTCAGAAATATACCACCTCTTCACTAAAACTCAGTTTCTGACCATAAGCTACCCTGCTGAAAAGTCCATCATCCAGTTTTGAGATCCAGATATATGACCCTGTCAAAAAACATTGTTAAGTTTGTTACCATCGCATGGTACCAACTGGTCAAATTTGAGGAAGCAACTCATGGACGACTTTGTAAATTCGGGAACATTAATGATTAGTTATCGGTATCCGCATTGGGCTCCCATTTTTGTAGGGAAAGTGGGGGTGGATAACTACCAAACAGACACCCAATAACCAATGTATTTTTTTGTGCTATATAGGGCTACAAACGAATCACTCTGCATTTGTTCATTAATTAAAACTAATTTTGAGGGTAGAATGATGGAAATAGATTGTAACTCAGATTAACACATTTTGCACTAATATCTGTATAATATTTTGTCTGAATTTGAAGATTTGCTCCAGCACGGAAGGGAAGGGGAGGGAGGAAAGCAGTTGCCCCCTGTTTAATACGCGTATGGGTATCCGTAACTGTAAAGGTGTTGTTACGAAACCTCTCCATTTAGGTGTAATTTAACGATGAACTCGGCAATAGCCAAAACATTGGCGTAACTAAGATTTCATATCGGGGACCATCCACTCTGGGGCGGGAGAGGGTGGTACCAACACAGTCTTTTATACGTGCTGTGGGGAGACAAATAAATATTAAAAAAATTGGCGTAACTACGATTTCATATCGGGGACCATCCACTCTGGGGCGGGAGAGGGTGGTACCAACACTGTCTTTTATACGTGCTGTGGGGAGACACATAATAAAAACATTGGCGTAACTAAGATTTCATATCGGGGACCATCCACTGTGGGGCGGGAGAGGGTGGTACCAACACAGTCTTTTATACGTGCTGTGGGGAGACAAATAAATATAAAAACATTGGCGTAACTACGATTTCATGTCGGGGACCATCCACTCTGGGGCGGGAGAAGGTGGTACCAACACTGTCTTTTATACGTGCTGTGGGGAGACAAATAAATATAACAACATTGGCGTAACTAAGATTTCATATCGGGGACCATCCACTGTGGGGCGGGAGAGGGTGGTACCAACACTGTCTTTTATACGTGTTGTGGGGAGACAAATAAATATAAAAACATTGGCGTAACTAAGATTTCATGTCGGGGACCATCCACTCTGGGGCGGGAGAGGGTGGTACCAACACTGTCTTTTATACGTGCTATGGGGAGATAAATAAATACAAAAACATTGGCGTAACTACGATTTCATGTTGGGGACCATCCACTCTGGGGCGGGAGAGGGTGGTACCAACACTGTCTTTTATACGTGCTGTGGGGAGACAAATAAATATAACAACATTGGCGTAACTAAGATTTCATATCGGGGACCATCCACTGTGGGGCGGGAGAGGGTGGTACCAACACTGTCTTTTATACGTGTTGTGGGGAGACAAATAAATATAAAAACATTGGCGTAACTAAGATTTCATGTCGGGGACCATCCACTCTGGGGCGGGAGAGGGTGGTACCAACACTGTCTTTTATACGTGCTATGGGGAGACAAATAAATACAAAAACATTGGCGTAACTACGATTTCATGTTGGGGACCATCCACTGTGGGGCGGGAGAGGGTGGTACCAACACTGTCTTTTATACGTGCTGTGGGGAGACAAATAAATATAAAAAGATGGAAGAGAAAAAAACAAAATAAAGAGAGGTGTGATGGGTGGCATGACCCCATTTTCCGCCCCCCCCCCCCTCCCAGATACGCCAGTAAAAAGAAAATAGTTTACACGGTATAAAAATTGGATCAGTGCTTTTGGGGTTAAAATAAATAATATTAAATTAAATTAAATTAAATTAAATTATTATCATTATTATTATTTTTTAATTCAATTAAATTAAATTAATAAGTAACTAAGTAAATAAATAAATAAATGGGGAAAATAAAACAGTGCTTTTGGGGTTAAAATAAATAATATTAAATTAAATTAAATTCAATATAATTCAATATAATTCAATATAATTCAATTTAATTCAATTAAATTCAATTAAAAAAAATAAAAAAAAATTCAATTCAATTAAATTAATAAGTAACTAAGTAAATAAATAAATGAGAAAAATAAATAATGAAATCAATAAAGAGAGATAGAACAAAAGAAAGACCACAACGACACAAAATCCGTTTGTAGCTACCTATTCTTAGTTCCACTGTAACAGCTTTAGAAGATAATTATTTACAGTTTACACCACGCTGAGAAAAATGTGAATGTCGCGTGCATGTGGGCTATGTATCGAACTTGGGGTGTCATGTCAGGTTTTATCTGATCTTCAAATATTCACCTCTCTTCATAACGTGTCAGTATGTTTTCAGTGCGAATTATTGAAATGTAATTAATATACACACGGATCTCACATTCATTCCGCAAATATAAGGTTATTTCGTGTTAAGTGCCGATAATTGTTATTCGAATATAAGGCCCAGCATACACCAAAACCAGGGGGCGGGAGGTAACCCACTGGCAAAGCGATCGCCTGAAGCGCACGACGGATGCGCGGTCGGTTTGGATCGATACCCGTCGGTGGACCACGACTGGCTTAACCACTACTCCACCGAGGCTGGTTTCACACCCGGGGAAGGGACGTAGCCCAGTGGTAAAGCGGTCGCCTGAAGCACGGTCGGTCTGAGATCGATCCCTGTCGGTGGGTCCATTTTGGCTATTTCTCGTTATAGTCGGTACATCACGACTGCTATATTAAAGACCGTGGTATGTGCTACCCTGTCTTTGAGATGGTGCATATGCAATATCCCTTCTTACTAATGGAACAATGTATCTGGTTTCTTCTCTATGACTGTGTCAATGTGACCCTATATTTGACATCCAATAGCCGCTGATTGATAAATCAATGTGCTGAAATGTTGTCGTTAAAGAAAATTAAACACCAAAGCGAGACCTGGGTCTGAGTCTAACGAATATGGCATGATACCAGTCGAAAAAAAGAAGAAGAAATTCATTGAATTGAATATGACAAGACACTCTGCGTCTCGGCTGGCGCGAAATCCGGCTAAAGTTTGTTTTGTTTAACGACACCACTAGAGTACATTGACATGTTAATCATCGGCTATTGGATGATGGGTAATTCTAACATATAGTCTTAGAGAAGAAACCCGCTACATTTTGTTTCCACTAACATCAAGTGATATTTTATTTTGCACCATCCCACGGTCAGGGTAGCACATACCACTCCTTTGAATATGCGCTATATTTTCAACGACTAGCAACTACACAATGTTCAATCTTTACTTCTTTTCTTATTTTTTTTCTAATGCAGTAAGGGATCTTTTATAATATGCTCTATCCCACAAACAAGAAAACACTTACCACGGCCTTTGACCAGCTGTGTTGCACTGGTTGGATCGAGAAAAAAACCCCAATCAGTTGAATGGATCTACCGAGGTGGTTCGATCCTGCGACGCAAGCACCTCGAACGAGCACTCAACTGAATTAAACAAGTTAAATCCCGCCTCAGTTATGATAGATCTGTTTATCTGATTGTTTCTTTTTCTTGTTCCAACCAGTGCAACACAACTGGACAAAGGCCGTGGTATGTGCTATCCTGTCTGTGGGGATGTGCATATAAAAGATCCCTAGCTGCATTGGGGGAAAATGTAGCGGGATTCCTCTGATCACTACCAAATGTTTGACATCTAATTAATCAATGTGCTCCAGTGGTGTCGTTAAACGAAACACACTTTAACTTTATAAGACGTCGGTATGGAGACGTAATCGTGACTTAAGTCATACGGTTTTCGAGGATATCCTACTTTAAAAAATGTTATGTGGACCAGTAGATCTTAAACTTCGATTTGATATATTATACTCCAGCCAGTGTACCACAACTAACGTATCAAAGGCCGTGGTATGTACTGTCCTGTTTCTGGGATGTTGCATATAAAATATATCTTGCTACTAATGGAAAGTGTAGCGTCTTTCCTCTCTAAGACTATATGTATATGTCAAAATTACCAAATGTTTGACATGCAATAGCCGATGATTAATAAATCAGTGTGCTCTAGTGGTGTCGTTTAACAAAAACAAACTTTTTGATACATTATAAATGCACAAAACGTAGAGGGTACCGATTGTGACATGATGTCAACTAAAACGAAATCAAAGAAAGAAATGTTTTATTTAACGACGCACTCAACACATTTTATTTACTGTTAAATGGCGTCAGACATATGGTTAAGGACCACATAGATTTTGAGAGAAAACTCGCTGTCGCCACATAGGCTACTCTTTTACTACAAGCAGCAAGGGATATTTTATTTGTGCTTCCCACAGGCAGGAGAGCACAAACCATGGCCTTTGTTGAACCAGTTATGGATCACTGGTCGGTGCAAGTGGTTTACCCCTACCCATTGAGCCTTGCGGAGCACTCACTCAGGGTTTGGAGTCGGTATCTGGATTAAAAATCCCATGCCTCGACTGGGATCCGAACCCAGTTCCTACCAGCCTGTAGACCGATAGCCAACCACGACGCCACCGAGGCCGGTCCAACCCCCCCCCTCCCAAAAAAAAAACCCCCCAAAAAACCCAAAAAACCCCCAAACAACCTCGAAATCATGTTTTATATAATATTAAGGAAGGAAATGTTTTATTTAACGGCGCTCTCAACACATTTTATTTACGGTTATATGACGTCAGACATATGGTTAAGGACAACATAGATATTGAGAGAGGAAACCAGCTGTCGCCACTTCATGGACTACTCTTTTCGATTAGCAGCAAGGGATCTTTTATATGCGCAATATCACTGACAGGATAGCACATACCACGGCCTTTGATATACCAGTTGTGATGCACTGGCGGGAAATAGCCCAATGGGCCCACCGACGGGGATCGATCCTAGACCGACCGCACATCAAGCGAACGCTTTTACCACTTGGCCACGTCCCGCCCCCTGTATAACATTAAGACAAATTAGTAGTAGCTCCCTTTTTCTTTTAGCCGATTGTTTAATGTTCAGGATATCCTATAGTTCCTAAAACAAACAAATCACACAGTTGTTGGGAGCGGAGCCAGAAATGGGGGGGGGGGGGGGGGGGGGTGAATTGCGGCAGTTAGCCCCTAACAAAATACGATAAAACTAATAGAATTTTAGGGTTTGAAGTATATAACTTCCCTCAAATGGATGAAAGAACCTCTATATTTCGTAATTTTCAGGACCCCTTGGTGTCTTGCGCCTTCCATGCTCGTTCGTTCCACGGATTTGCTTGCCCGCCCTCTACCCCCACCCTCCACCAAAAAAAACCCCAACACAAATCCTAGCAACGGCCTTGGGGAGGGTATACATGGAATCTGTGTAGCTATAGTGAATCTATTTTCAACCGCATATGTTACAACTGTCGTTTATGAAATTTGAAACTTGGAACCTTCATTACAACTCACTCAGACTGTCAAACAGTATAAGGAATTATTGTAAAAAAGTATATATGAGCTTTTGCTTTTTTACTCCCTTTAAACCAAAACAGGCCACTTTTTGTTTCTCTCCTAAAATCCTAAAATAGTATTTCGAGTGTACATTTTCAAAAAAAAAAGCTGTAATAAATAATACCTTTCACGCCAAAAGCGGCATTCTCGTGTCGTGCGAAATGAAATCTCCTAACCGGGCAATGGGCGCAGACTGGAGACACTTGGTGACGGAAACCATTTCTCTTGGAGCCTTCTCATTTGTCTACGTCACGCTCGGTACGAGTTTCTTTGTTGGAATTAAACGAGTTACGTAAACGAATCTGCGAGTTCTGTTGGGATGCACACCGCCAGTGTTGCATGGACGGAGCTAGGAAGAACATCGTATCATTATTTAAATTGATTTTCTTCTTCGTGTTTTAGGGAAATGCATAAATCAGTGGAACGGAAGATTAAACACGGAATAATACGTCCAACTGAATTATTTGATTTTTGTCACAGGAAAAAAAAGAAAGGAAGAAGACAAATGTAGATTGTGATTCCAAGATTATCAGAGGATTTAAAAATAAAATAACAGTCAAAGGACGATGATTCGGAAAATGAAATAATTCGATGTATTGATGGTCAATGCCGATAAGGGTACTGCTATGTTTTGGTTACGTTTTGGTGTGGGATTGTGAGTGTGTGTGTGCGCGCGTGACGTGTGTGTGTGTGTGTGTGTGTGTGTGTGTGTGTGTGTGTGTGTGTGTGTGTTTGTATGTGTGTGTGTGTATGTGTGTATGTATATATGTGTGTGTGTGTGGGGGGGGTTGTTTGTGTGTGTGTGTGTATGTGTGTATGTATATGTGTGTGTGTGTATGTGTGTGTGTATGTGTGTGTGTGTGTGTGTGTTTGTTTGTGTATGTATGTGTGTCTGTTTGTGTGTGTATATTTGTGTGTGTATCTATTTGTGTGTGTATATTTGTGTGTGTATCTATTTGTGTGTGTATGCTTGAGTGTGTGTGTTTATGTGTGTGTATGTGTGTGTATGTGTATATGTGTGTGTATATATATATATATATATATATATATATATATATATATATATATATATATACTCTTCAAAAAAAGAAACGCAAAAGGGTACAAATGGGTTATAACTCCGATTTTATGTTTCCTACCGGTTCATGCTTTGTGAATATAAAGTCATTGCATGTCCCAAACACATTCCCACGGTTACATTCGATAAAACGCAGCTACTGTACAATAAAGTTCCAAAATGTGAATATTCGCAAAAACGCAGCCACGTCCAAACCATGTCACCACTGCACGTGCGTTGTCTGCACGTGCAACATGAACACCGACAGTATACAAGTGCAGGGTGTTCGCTTGCCTGGCCTCTGTATCTGGCCGACAGTTGACAATCCAGGACATGCCACGTCTCAGTGAACCGCAGAGAAACAATGCCATCGGCCGACTAGACGCAGGCGAATCCAGAACGGCCGTTGCCAAGGCATTCCATGTGTCCCCAAGCACCATCTCCAGACTGTGGGACCGTTACCAGCAACATGGATCAACACGTGACCTCCCTAGATCCGGTCGACCACGGGTCACTACCCCCGGGCAGGACCGCTACATCCGGGTACGCCACCTTCGGGAACGATTGACTACTGCCACCTCCACAGCCGCAGCAATACCAGGTTTGCGCAGGATATCCGACCAGACCGTACGGAACCGCCTACGTGAGGTAGGAATTCGTGCCAGACGTCCAGTTCGAGGTGTCATCTTAACACCACAACACCGTCGACTCCGACTGCAGTGGTGCCAGATTCATCGACAATGGCCTCAACTGCGATGGAGACAGGTGTGGTTCAGTGACGAGTCCCGATTTCTGCTCCGACGTCATGATGGAAAATGTCACGTGTATAGGCGTCGTGGTGAACGTTATGCGGCAAACTGCGTGCAGGAAGTGGACAGATTCGGCGGGGGTAGTGTCATGGTGTGGGCAGCCATCTCACACACTGGCAGAACTGACCTGGTCCACGTGCAGGGCAACCTGAATGCACAGGGCTACATTGACCAGATCCTCCGGCCACACATCGTTCCAGTTATGGCCAACGCCAACGCAGTGTTCCAACATGACAACGCCAGGCCTCACACAGCACGTCTCACAACGGCTTTCCTACAGAACAACAACATTAATGTCCTTCCTTGGCCATCGATATCACCGGATTTGAACCCAATTGAGCATCTATGGGACGAGTTGGACCGACGCCTCCGACAGCGACAACCACAGCCCCAGACCCTGCCCGAGCTGGCAGCAGCCTTGCAGGCCGAGTGGGCCACCATCCCCCGGGACGTCATCCGTTCTCTGGTTGCTTCAATGGGCAGGCGGTGCCAGGCAGTTGTCAACACACGCGGAGGCCACACCCGGTATTGACTCCAGATGACCTTGACCTTGGTGGTGTGTCCTATCACTTACTCACAATGGACTAGAGTGAATTGTGAACAATCCTGCAACATTTGGTAATTATCGGACTCAACATTCAATAATGAAATCAATTCTCCAAATGTTACGACAATGTGGTTTTGCGTTTCTTCTTTTGAAGAGTATATATATATAATATAGATATATAATATAGATATATATGTTTGAGTGTGTGTATGTGTGTGTGTGTTTGTGTGTTTGTGTGTGTGTGTATATATATATGTCTGTGTGTGTGTGTGTGTGTGTGTGTGTGTGTGTGTGTGTATGTGTGTATGTGTCTCTTATATATCAAAATCCTTCGTATGTTGTTATAATTCTAACCGAATATGTAATGGAAAGTTGATCGGTTGGTACCTAACCTTTACAACGGATGATCGATGTTGAGATTCCAACCGATTCCCAATACATATCATAATGCTGGTGGTGATGCCAGGAGTGATGGTGATAGTTATTGTGTTGATACTGGTCACGAAAATTATGATAGCTTTGGACATAGTAGTGGTGACGATGATGATGATGATAATGATGATGATGGTACAATAACGATTGTCCTTTACATATCGGTGATGTTAATAATTTGGATGATCGTGATGAAATGATAACTGTACTATGATGAAATGATGATCGTACAATAAGTATTGTCATGGGCATGGCAGTGATGATGATGATGATGATGATGATGATGATGATCGTTATGAAAATGATGATGTTGGTTGTTGTGGGCATGGCAGTGGTGATGATGATGATTGTGATGATGATGATATTTATGAAAATGATGATTTTGGTTGCTGTGGGTATATCAGCGATGGTGATGGTGATGATGGTGATAATATTGATGAAACTCATGATGGTGGTTGCAGTGATGATGACGAGTCTGCTGATCAAGAAGGCGATCACAAATGATCGTCAATTTAACAGTGATCATCACGTTGATTTCACGGCGTTCGTTATATACCCTTTTTATTCCAATGCTCTCCCAACCCCACCCCCGCTCGTACGAAACCAAACTAGGTTCAGCAATGACCACCAACAAACTACGAAATATATAACCATAATAATAGCTTAATACACGCTAAGAGGCGGGACGTAGCCCAGTGGTAAAGGGCTCGCTTGATGCGCGGTCAGTCTAGAATCGATCCCCGTCGGTGAGCTCATTGGGCTATTTATCATTCCAGCCAGTTCTCCGCAACTATTATATCAAAGGCCGTGGTATGTGTTATCTTGTCTGTGGAATGGTGGATATAAAATAGCCCTTTGCTACTAACTGAAAAATGTTGCAGGTTTTCTGTGATGACTACGTTTCAGAATTACGAAATGTTTGACATCCAATAGCCGACGATTAATAGTCAATGTGTTCTAGTGGTGTAGCTAATCAAATTACGCATAAACGCTATTTATTGCGAAAACGTTACCAAGCCTTGAGCACAGGCCCCTTCTTATGCTATTTTTTTTTTATAAGAGTCTTCTTCTTTTTTTCCTTTTCTTTATTAGTTCTTTGACCTCCATTAAAAGATCTGACATGAGCCAATGTCACATCATGTCTAGGCGAGCTTTCGTCATCAACAGTCATTCCGATTACATTACCAGCTGCTGAACAATTATGTGATGCACAATCTGTCATTTGTATACTTCAATTCCCTCATGTCCTTGTAAAAACGTAAATTACACTAAACGCCGGATTTTTTTTCCTCAAGGATCATAACGTTTAATGTGTTGATGTAAATAGTCCAATACCTATTCCATCTGTCACCAATGTTTTATGCAGGCATGTTTCGTGGTCTAATAGCATTGCTAATGCTGTTTGCTTGCGTCACAGGATCGAATCACTTTGGTGAATCCATTCAGTGGATTTGGTTTAATTTATCGTTACAACCAGTGCCCCACAAATGGCTAAGGGCCATGGCATGTGCTTTTCTGTCTGTTGGAAATTACATATAAGTGTGTTTTTATTGCTAACGGAACATGTAGCGGGTTTCCTCTAATGACTACGAGTCAGAATTACGAAATGTTTGGCATCCAATACCCGATGATTAGTCAATCAATGTGCTCTAGTGGTGTCGTAGATGGAAGATGAACTCCATGTTTTAATCAACTGTGCAGTATACTCTGACGTACGTGTTGCTTCTGTTCTCCGACAATGAATATAAGGTCTTTAATGTTCAGAGACGGGCGGAACGTAGCCCAGTGGTAAAGCGTTCGCTTGATGCGCGGTCGGTTCGGGATCGATCCCCGTCAGTGGGTCCATTGGGCTATTTCTCATTCTAGCCAGTGCACCACGACTGGTATATCAAAGGCCGTGGTATGTGCTATCCTATCTGTGAGATGGTGCATATAAAAGATCCCTTGCTACTAATGGAAAACACATTAGCGGGTTTCCTCTCTAAGAACGTGTCAAAATGATCATATATTTGACATCCAATAGCCGATGATTAATAAATTAATGTGCTCTAGTGGTGTCGTTAACAAAACAAACTTTCAGTGTTCACAAAGTTTGATCGGGACATGTTAAACGTTTTTTGTTGTTGTTGTTGGGTTTGTTTGTTTTTTGGTGGGGGGATACTCTTTTTTTCAACGACACAACTAAAGCACATTGGTTAATTAATAATCGGCTATTGAATTTTAAAAAAAATGATAATTGTTTATAAGCAGCAAAATATCTTTTATATGCAAGTTTCTGAGTTTAATATGTGGAATTATATAAAGATGAGATTCCATGACGTTTGATTGGACACTCTGCTTTGTCAAAGTTAAAATAGAATTTTGTTTAACGATTCCACTAGATCATTTTAATTTATTAATAATCGATTATTGTATGTTAAACATTTGATGATTATATCATTTAGTCTTTGGAGAAACCTGCCACTTTCTCCATTAGAAGTAAAGGGTATTTTATATGCATTTTGCCTTAGACACGGCAGCACATACCGCGGTATTTGATTTATTGGTAAAGCGTCCTACCAACTGGGCTAAATCCCACCCATTTGACTAGAATACATTGGTTTAGTAATTATCGATTATTGGATGCCAAACATTTGATAATTCTGACATTGAATCTTAGAGGAAACCCGCTACATTTGTCCTTTGGAAGTAAGGACTATTTTAAATTGCTTCACCACAAACAGGTTAGCACATACCACGGCCTTAGTCCAACTAGTTTCCAGAGTGTTGGTTGGCTACTTCTTGGCTTGTTATGGAAAGTTACAGTTAAAGTTTGTTTTGTTTAACGACACCACTAGAGCACATTGATTTATTAATCATCGGCTATTGGATGTCAAACATTCGGTAATTCAGACACGTAGTTAACAGAGGAAATCTGTTTTCCTACTGCAGCAATGAATCTTTTATATGCACTTTTCCTTAGACTGGAAAGCACATACCACGAACTTTAAGCAGTTGTGGGGCACTGGTTGGAACGAGAACAAATCCAATCAGTTGAATGGATCCACCGTGGTGGTTTGGTCCTGCGACAAAAACACCTCAGCCGACTGAGCTAAAACCCCCCCCCCCCCCCCCACCCGGTTGGCTTGCTATGAAACAGCTGTAACCACTTACTGCGTTACTGTACAATCGGCGATGGCTATCTAGTGCCGTGGGTCAGACCAGCTTTTTCAGTGGTAGGGACTGAAGAGGTTAGGTGGGTGCATGGACTTACTAAGAGACTAGACTCAATTAAAGTTGAGGCAGGTACATCTTAATAATGCCAGGAGTAACCACTGGACACTTTTCGAACTGATCAGACTAAGCCCACAGCTAAAAGCTGATGTGGGAAATGACAGGTGTGTGGCACAGATAGCCACAAGAGACAAGCACATGTTGGAGAGACAAGGTCTGGGATGTGCAGGTGGACAGCAAAAGAAGTTGAAGTTAGGAGCTGCCATATGTAATGAAATGAGATGGGGGACAAAGAAGAGAAATGAAAGGGGGAAGAGGGATAAAAAAAAATAATAATAATAATAATAAAAAAATAACAGGTAGGCTGTGGTTTAGAGAGATGAGAAATGACAATGGGGGAGGGGATTGACTGCCCAATATGGTTAGAAAACAATGAAATCAGTGTAACCAGGGCCGTAGTTAGGATATTTTTTTTTTTGGGGGGGGGGGGGGGGTTGGTGGGTGGGGGGGGGGGGGGGGGGCAACTGAGTAGTTGATAGTCTAAAACTCCTTAAACGGTTAACAAAAAAAATTTCTTTAAGTTTCTACGGCTACGGACCTGGAATATATACTAAACAGCAAAAGAAACGCGAATATTTCCATATATTTATTGTTTCGTGATAAAATGAATTCGGAAATAGAATGTCAAAATTTGACTTAAAATGTTCACACGACAATGATTATTTTAATAGACTCAAACATTAGTGGGATTCGAACTGAATAATTAAAAAAAAACCCCCAAAAAAACAAAACAAAAACAACAAGAAAAAAACCCAACAACAAAAAACAAACAACTAAATTAGTTATCGCGTTTCTTTCTGTGTTCTGTATATTACGAAAGTCAAATAAAAGTTTTCGGGTGTGTTGATATTAACGTCGCTGAGAGACAAAGTTAACCCTTGGTTTGCTTAGCGACATCACTAGAGCACATTGATTTATTAATCCTCGGCTATTGGATGTCAAATATTTGGTCATTCTGACATAGACTTACAGAGGAAACCCGCTACATTTTTTTCCCCTTAGTAGCAAGGGATCTTTTTGTATGTAGTATCCTACAGACAGGATAACAAACACATACCACAGCCTTTGATATACCATCGATGGTGCACTGGCTGGAACGAGAAACAGCCAACCGACGCGAATCGATCCTAGACTGACTGCACACCAGGCGAGCACGTTACCAATGGGTTACGCACCACGCCCTCTGCCCCTTCCACACCACGTGAGGAAACAAACCAAGAATGTATGTTAAAGAAACAAGCAATGTTAATATACTATAACTGTCTTATAAAAAAGAATGCCAAATACACTTTTTATATACCAAATTTATTTAACGACATTGTGACATAAATAACATATTTGCGAGTGTCATCAAACATATAGTTTCCAAAATTATGTCAGAGGAAACCAATCAACAACAAAAAAAGAAAAAAAAAAGTACACATGTGATTGGAACACAATAATTGGAGCGGAAACATACGATTTAACATACAACATACATTACTGCACGCACACATACACTCTAAAAATAATAATAAAGAAAATAGTAATAAACGATAATAGTAATAAACAAACGTAATTAAAATAGTGCGGCGAAACACATCCATTCTTAGGCGTCGTGTTTTTATTTGTTTTTGTTTTATTATGCAGATAAGTAGTAACTAAAATAGTTTATATCTTATGGAGTTTTAAGGACGAACAGACAAAATAATTGTTTCGTTTCCTAGCAACAAAACGACGTGCACTGAACCCTACTAAACAACAATATAGAACTAGCCGCATAGGCAACAATAACGAGACGATAATAATAGTATCCATAATAATAGTATAAGGAGAAAAAAACAGAAAGACAGACAGAAAGAAAAAACAAAAAAAATAATATAAACAAATTGCATCTCTCTCTTTCTCTCTTCTCTTCTCTCTCTCTCCCTCTCTCTCTCTCTCTCTCTCTCTCTCTCTCTCTCTCTCTCTCTCTCTCTCTCTCTCTCTCTCTCTCTCTCTCTCTCTCTCTCTCTCTCTCTCTCTCTCTCCTATGTGTCTCTCTCTTTTACACGTGTGTGCGGGCGTATGCATGTGCATGTATATGTGTGTATTAAATAACTTATCAATAGTATTTCAGTATTCCGTGAGATATCCTTTTCTTTTCGTTTTTTTTCTGCAAACGTAGCACCCTAGTGGTCTGTTGTTTGATATTCCTGATATCAATTAAGACTCTTCAAACAAGTAAAGGATCTCTTTTTTCCAAACACATGCCAAGCAAATATCATTCAACTTAATGACGTCATTCTACGCTGACTTTTAATCCAAAGATCACGGAACAAGCGGAAGGCATTTCAAACCAGATATTTAATTAGTTGCCATGACCATCGTTCTGTCAAAGTCACTAGTTCTTCTTTTTGATAGCATGTCGGAGTGGGGCAGTATTTCACTGGTGCTGTTGCATATATATATATATATATATATATATATATATATATATATATATATATATATATATATATATACCATATATATTGTTTTAAACCCCACATACCAGTTGTTTTCCGCTTGTTGTTTATTGCACGAGTTTATAGTGCACAATAATAATATACCACGAGACCACGTAGCGGTGAGTTGTACAAATCTTGCGCTCTATAAACGAGTGCAATAAATAACATGGGGAAACCAAATGGTATGTGATTCTGTATTTATTACATACCACGTTTGTATATTATAGTTAACAAACGTTTAAATAACACAAATTACTTCGTCTGGAAAACTGGATGACTTTTGTGGAATTGACAGAACGCCGAGTGTCCTGGTTAGGGACATTACGTCATTCGAGTGAACACGTGAACTACGTGTGTGATATTTTGTCTCACAACTATTTATCATTGAAATATTGGTTTTATTGCATGGTCAGAATGGTCGTTATTTCTATAGGAAGATTAAATGGGTATGTAATAAAATCAAGTATTATATACATAGCAATGAAATACATAGATCTACAGAAACCATAAAAGTGATATCTGGTAAAAAGTCATATTTTCACTGTATTTTAGCTACAGTGAAAATATAGATATCGTATTTACCTGTTTGTAATAGTTCATGATTCAATTATCTCCCTTTGTATCTTCATATTTAAGTTTGATGATTACCAATGCATCTGATCGAGCTGAAATAATAAATGACATGGAGAAGGGGAGAATCGAAACTGGAGGGCACTAAGGCTGGGGGGGGGGGGGGGGTCGGGTTTTTTGGGTGGGGGTGGAGCGGCACCGGAAGTTAGGGGTTTTGACGCTAAGGCGTAGGCGATTAGGCCTACGGAGAGTTAGGTTTGTCCGGGGCGGTCCCGCCCCCCCCCCCTCTTTTTGGCCAGGTCCCCCCCCCCCCACGCCAAGGTTACCGATAGAATTGACTATCCTCTTATATATTAAATAACGGTCATGCAGGGCCTTCCTGAGAGCAAGGTTGAGCCCCCTAATGTCACCAATACCTTCCCTTCTCCCAGGGCTAGTAATAGTATATTTATTTTTAGGCAGCCCGATCAATTTGCGACCAAAATATAGTAGACTAGAGCATATATATTATAGTATTTTTTGTAAATTAATTTGGCCCTTTTATTTTATGATTTAGAATTAAAATTCAAAATTGTCCCTTAAATTTTCTGTCCCGAGTCGGGCCTCTGGCATCCAGAGACTAGGCTTGGGATAGACATGCTCGAAACCTTAGTGGTATAGGAGCATGACAAAATCTAAACAACAACAACAACAGCATCTGATCGTATTTGAAAAATACCCCAAAAATGTAATTTAAACAACAGTACCAATAAAACAAAGATATAAAGTGCAATTACGATAATATATCTAAACCTAATTGGATACGAAGCTAAACAATGATGACGCAATGCCCTGTCATTGAGTGTAAGTTAACATTTAACGGCGTTTGATTCGTTTTGTTTTTGTAGGTTTTGTTTTTGGAGGATCGCTTTGTCAGGTATGTTTGCACAACAGTATTATTAAATAAATGTTAATTTAATAATTAAATACGGATAATTTTTATTCAAACTTCTTTTAAAAAGTATATGATCAAGTAAAAATTCCCCTATTATGGCAATTAAACAAAAATTTAACATGTGGTCCTTAACTTGATTTCATGAGTACATTTGTTGCAGATGATAAAATAAATAAGGAATCATATTACGGTTGTTCTTATACATCAGTAAACTATTTCGTGAACAAAAATAAATAAATAAAAAAATAAAGCCCTTAAGGACTCGCTCTAGGTTGAAGCCGGTACCGGATGCGAAGCCTGTACCTACCAGCCTTTTTTTTCCCGATGGACTTAACCACGAAACCACCGAGGCCGGCAATGTTTCAATAAACACCTTATCAGTCATAACTGTCTCTAGGCATTTTATGAATATACAATAGACGTGTTGTTTTGACAGACACCCCGCCATCCCCTCCCACTCATTTTTAACGAGCCCCCCCCCCCCCCCCCCCGTAGAATTACGTCATTGCTGAACGGTCCCTTGGCGATGTGGCTCATGATGAAGAATTTAAAAGAAAAAAAGAAAAAGAAGAAGAAAAAACCTAAATGAGGAGGCGTAATGCCGTACTCCATGGCATAGTGATTAGGTCATTGGACGCAGGGTACTGGGTTCGCAGCCCAGTACCGGCTCCCACCAAGAGCGAGGTTAACGACTCATTTTGGATCTTACAACCACGACACCGACTTCTCTTCCACTAGCAACTATCCACAAACCCACTGTCCTGGACAGACAGCCCAGATAGCTGAGGTGTGTGTGTGCCCAGGACAGCGTGCTTGAACCGTAATTACATATAAGCACGAAAATAACTTTAAACAAGTAGAAGAAAGTTTAATTGTTGCACGTTCAGTGAGTGAACAGAACTCAGCTATAATACACAGATTGCGTCAAGGCATTATTAGTAGATATGCTGACGTCCCAAAGAAACGTTACATAGCTTGAAATTGTATTATAGAAAACCAACAAATGGTATGGCGGGATATGAAAGTAGTATGAAGTTTAACACCTGAACGTCACAATGCACTTCATGATACATATATAGTATTTGTAAGGTTGTTTCTAAATTGGTATTTTCGATAAGCAACACAATTTATAAAATTATTTAAATTTTATGTATGTAAATTTCTTTTGGACGCCAGTATAGTTCAAACATTTACGTGGCTGTCAGAGCCAATGTAATGTAATCTAAAGTTGTATTACCCCATCCCTCGAACACACATACACACACACTCGCGCGCGCGCGCACCCACACACACGCAGACACATACGCGCGTGAACACACACGAACACGTCCGCGCGCGCGCGCACACACACACACACACGCACGAATACACGCGCACACACGAATATACGCATACTCATATAATATATTATGTTGTTCATCACTCCAGTTTAAAACGATAGGAACACTGAGTTAATAATTATGTCCCACAATGCACCAGAGCACTTACGATTAAAACACAAAAAAACAAGTCTTAATATAGAAACGGATCCCATCGCATATGACATTATTATGACCTTCAGTTTTCAATATTAAACACTTACCACTCCCACCCCCCACCCCCATCCTCACCCCCACCCCCACCCCAGTTTTAAATACAATCTGACTGCCCTAAGTTCAGCCAGCCGTTTTTTGCTAATGTTTGAGAAGTTCATTTTCATTTCAACTTATTTTCGTTCTTATATCCAATTAAGGTTCAAGCACACACACCCAGCTATCTGAAGGAAGAAGGTGTAGTGTTCTTACACCTAACCATTGAGTCGTTAAAACTCGCCCTGGGTTGAAGCCGGTACCGGGCTGCGAACCCTGTACCTACCAGCCTTGTACCCGATGGTTTAACCACACCACCGAGGCCGGTGTTTGCGAACTATTTTAACTGGTTCCCCAAGTGGTCGTTTGGTTTAACGTGAAGCGCATAAACCAGTTTAGTGAACGGTTGTTTTGTTTTGTGCTCGGTCTGGCTGAACTCGGCCCCGATTTAGTCTGGCTTAGATGCTAAGTATCGACTTTCATTTTGATCCCGAAAACAGACGACCGGACCTTTGCACTATGCGTCTATATTTTTTGTTCTCAAAACACATAATATAGTTCAATGGAAGTGAGGGTGAACATGTATATAATATTATAAACTGTGCCTATAAGTACTTGGACGTCAAACAAAATGACAAATAGCTGTCTGTGGGTAGTACAATACAGAAATAAAAGCCGCTCAATAGGCGGGAAACTTCGTGAAACATATTCGGATGTGTTCGATGATGTCCGTTCACATTATGTTATACATAAAACGCGGACACGATACGATAATCGCCAATAAGACATTTACTGGAACATTAACATATTTGTCTGTTATCTCACGAATAATAGTTACACAGAGTTATAATATTAATTGTGGTTTTGATATGATCATTCCCGTATCTGAAAGAAAATATACAACATCTATAGTCCGTCCCAGCCTCATACAGACGGGTTGCTTTGACAAAGGTAAATGTGTTTTGGAAATAACAAAAAAGCACCCAAAACACTATTTGTGTGTGCAATTTAGAAAAGAAAATCGACTCATAAATAAATAAATTGCAGTATATTACGTTGTATGATAAAATACGTTTCCTGTGGGAAGGACTATAGTTCCTCATTCGGTGTCGGTAAAGTACGAACAGATCCGAATGTTTCCGAAGGTGCAACGGAAAACACACGTGACACGATAGTTTACGAACACCATACTGTTTTGACAGTGCACACATATACACACACACACACAGAACCCGTGTTCACATACACGAAATGTCAATAATTGCACATACTGTAATACAAGTCTTTGGTTTATTTTAAAATATGACATAACATAACATGTAAAATGTTTGGAAATTACATATTCCGAACATGTTTAAATTTTATTTTACTTTATTTTATTTTTACCCCATTTAGACCGAGTCTCCTCTATCTCTCACTTCAGTGTCATCACATGACGTCACATTGATTGTTGGTGCACGATATCGTGAAGCGATTGGTTGGTCTTGTGACACGTGACCGGTCACAACCAATGATTGTCGACATGCACTTGTTGCTGTAGATTTTTTTTTTATGACGCAAAGTAACCGAAAACCTGGACGAAGACAGTCAAAACCGAACACCAGTCTATTGTACGAAACAGTCGATGAACGGATTCCCAGTTTAGGATTGGCATCCATAATTAGGTCACGTCAATCAGGCGACGGCGCGAAAGTTTGAATCACATCATTAACGCCTTCCGTTCGTCTGCTACTTTCTCCAGGGCGTTCGCCAGGTTCATGTTCTTAGCTATGTGCGAGAGTTTGTGTTCTTTTTTCCACTTCATTCGTCGATTCTGGAACCAGATTTTGATTTGCCTCTCAGTTAAGTTTAGCGCATGCGCGATTTCGATTCGTCGCCGCCTCGTGAGGTATTTGTTGTAGTGAAACTCCTTTTCCAGTTCTAACGTTTGATGACGTGTGTACGATGTCCTTGACCGCTTCGTTTCCCCGTCGGTGCCATCTGAAACGAAATTCATAGAAATATAGTATAAACATGTGAGAAGATGACGAGATTCAGCTCAGTCAGTTGAGCGCTCGCCAGAGGTGCTTACGTCACAGCATCGAATCACCTCGGTGTATCCATTCTACTGGTTGATGTTTTTTTCTCTCGTTCCAACCAGTGCATCACTACTGGTCAAAGCCAGTGGTATGTGCTTTCTTCTCTGTGCGAAAGTGCATATGAAAGATCCCTTGCTGCAAACGAAACCATGTAGCGGGTTTTCTCTGATGACTACGAGTCAGAATTACCAAATGTTTGGCATCCAATAACCGATGAGTAATTAATCAATGTGTTCTAGTGGCGTCGATAAATAAAACCAAAACAAACTTGATTCCATATTGAACATAATGGTGGGATGCACAAATATTATATGACAGTTAGCATATGTTTGACATCCAATAGCCGATGGTTAAGTAATCAAAGTGCTATAGCGGTGTTATTAAACATAAATAAACTTTAACCTTTTCTCCATGACGTTAACTGTCATTAAAAGCTGTTGATTATTTGCATTATGATGATATGGTAAGGGAGAAGAAGAAGAAGAAGAAGAAGATGATGATGAACATTATATATATATATATATATATATATATATATATATATATATATATATATATATATATAGATAGATAGATAGATATATATATATATATATATATATATATATATATATATATATATATATATATATATATATATATATATAGATAGATAGATAGATAGATAGATAGATAGATAGATAGATAGATAGATAGATAGATATACACATTTATGTATCAATTCAACCAAGTTTCAAACATGTACATCTGTTTGCGAATCTACAGCCAAACGTACACGTACAAATTCGTTCCAGAATGGTACACAACGCACACTCATGTTTTCTCGTTTACCTAAATGTAACAATATCAGCTACAAATTTACCAATATGGTACAAAATGGGCGAGGATCTAATAGAATTTATGAGCTGCAACCTTATTAATTAACTTTTCCGGGTTCATTTTCGTTGTTCCTGAATGCTGAAAGGTATTAGTTCGTACTGGAGTAATTGCTTTCGCTTTGATGTTGCTTATAACTCGGGTTGTTCAAGAAACCCATTAGAGAATTATAATTCCAAGTTGTTTACAGAAATATGTAACAGAAAACCGAACCAACGTCTATATATGAACTATACCTGTCTGTTTGTTCTCTGATGTTTTAAGTAATTTAAAATATATTACTTATTTATTTGTTTATTTGTTGATTGTTATCTTGCATTGACTTTGTTGCAAAGAAAAAGAGAAAGAAAAAAGGACTAGTTTTTGTACTTGGATTCAGAAAGAGTGCATAGCATTATTTGTTCAAATTAATGTGCAGTTGAAAGCAAATTTAAATACTAGATTTTATTATATATATATTTATTATAAATATACATACTACATACTTTGACACAGACGAAGAGATATCGAGAGAGTCAAGGAGAGAGAGAGACACGTAGAGAGAGAGAGAGAGAGAGAGAGAGAGAGAGAGAGAGAGAGAGAGAGAGAGAGAGAGAGAGAGAGAGAGAGAGAGAGAGAGAGAGAGAGAGAGAGAGAGAGAGAGAGAGAGAGACAGAGACAGAGACAGATAGACAGAGACAGAGACAAAGAGGGATAGGGAGAACGAGACAGACAGATATAAAGAGCGCGAGGGAGAGAAATATAGAGAGAGGGGAGAGCAAGAGAGAGAGAGAGAGAGAGAGAGAGAGAGAGAGAGAGAGAGAGAGAGAGAGAGAGAGAGAGAGAGAGAGAGAGAGAGAGAGAGAGAGAGAGAGAGTTAGACAGACAGAGATACACAGTGAGTGTGACACGTAGACAGCCAGACAAACATGAGACATTGGGTGGTTCAACGACTGATTGAGTGAGATAGGGTCAGAAAGTTCCCTTTACAATGGGTGTAAGAAAAAAACAATCAACGACACGAACGAATTTGAAAGATAAATGCTCGGTTTGTATATCGTGACGACAGCCGCACAATACAAGCCATGAAAAAACAACTCTTTTTATAAACAAGAACTAGAAGAGAATCAACAGCGATGTGTGTGCCGAATACTCGACAAGTCATGTGGACAAGAGTAATGCTCGTAATGAGAATTCCAGTTGCTCGATATCAACTTGGCAAAACCGCCGTCGTTTTAGAACAGACCAAGGCACTGATGCAACATGGTGGTGCGTTTTGTGCCAACGGTTCTACCTCTACTCTCAGTGTACTGCATTATCTACGTCGACAACAATGCAGTCAAGGCTGTTATGGCATTTTGTCTTCACAAAAATGTTTAGTAAAAAAATTAAATAAGTTGGTATGGGTTTAAAACTCTGTAATATGTTTTAATATAAGATTTACCATCATTCATTATATAGCTACGTGCCAATTCATTGGTTCCCTTTTCACGTTTTTATTTATTTCAACTTATTTTCGTGCTTATATACAATTAAGGTTCAAGTACGCTGCCCTGGGCACACACCTCAGTTATCTGGGCTATCTGTCCAGGACAGTGGGTTAGTTGTTAGTTGGTTAGTGGTTCGTGTGAGAGAAGAGGGTGTAGTGGCCTTACACCTACCCATTGAGCCCTCAAGAACACGCTCTGGGTTGGAGCTGGTACCGAGCTGCGAACTCTGTACCTATCAGCCTGTAGTCCGATGGCTTAACCACTACGTCACCGAAGCCTTTTCACGCAAACAGACTATACATATCCATAGGCAGGATACTGGCGATCACACACACAGAATACGATACACGGAATGTGTTTTTAAACACGTTAGGTGACATATTAAAGATTGGAGCCGATATACTCACTGACAAGTTTCTGAACCAAAACGGGTTTACACTTAATTGATACACACAATATACGTGGCTTACCCAGCACTATCTGGAAGCATCAAGTGCAATATCCCAAGGATCGGTTTGGTAACCGTTTCGAGAGAAACAAGGTTTGTGCATGTTTTGTTACATTGCGGGACATTATATATAATATACCTACCAACCTGCCTACCTACCTACCTACCTACCTACCTACCTACATACATACATACATACATACATACATAC
>NC_054709.1:33762627-33792627 GCF_016097555.1 Gigantopelta aegis | reverse complement strand
AACACTTGGCGACTTTGGGTCGCCTTCGCTATCGTTTCGGCAATTTCTTCCATCTCTGAAATGTGAAGTGGGCATAAGCACCCTCTGAGAATCCCCCCAAGTACTCTCTGCGAAACATCCACAGTAATAAGTCCCCGTCATGTTCTCTGATTTCAAATTACCATTTTCCATCAGGTAACGCTTTTAACCTATTTCGATTGCGCGTCCATTTTCCTTCTTTCTTTTTTTTTCCTTTTTCTCTCGTGACTTTTAGCGTTTATCTCATTAGCCATAACCGCGGTCCGCGCGAATTTCGACCCGTGTACATTTCCTAGAATTTTCTCTCTTCTCCTTTAATCATTCCTAAAAATATTTAATGAAAGAGAAATTCGAAGGAGGGGCTCTTGTTAGTCGAGTGATATCGTACAGAAAAAAGCTTTAGAGTTTCGCTAATGAAATTACCGTAACGGCGTTTTAACAGCATGAACGTCCGCACAGTCACGACTCCGCAAGATGTTTTCGTTATAGAAAACATACCGATCCTGACGCTTAAATTAACCCGAATAGCTAAGGTACCCGAACTTCCGTAGGCAGAGTGCGGAGCACGAACATTTCTCATTTCAGTCAATCAGAAGCAACGATACTAATAGATGCATGCATTAACTAATTTGCAAACATCAACAGATTGTAATGTATGTGTTTGTCTCAACAACCATTACTTAACGGGACACGTTATTTCGGTATTTCGTTGGGCGTAAATTTAATAATAGTAAATGAATATCGCGTGTTGTTCATATCAGAAATAGAAGAAAGAGAGAGAGAGAGGAAAAAAATAACCAATACATTTGTTTGGAAATATAAAAATTCATGGAAAAATGAAGAGAGAGAGAGAGAGAGAGAGAGAGAGAGAGAGAGAGAGAGAGAGAGAGAGAGAGAGAGAGAGAGAGAGAGAGAGAGCGAGAGCATGAGCGAGCGAGCAAGAAACAGAGAGACAGAGAGAGAGCGAGATACAGCCAGTGATGAATGATTTAGAAAAAGAGACAGACAGAGAGAGAGAGAGAGAGAGAGAGAGAGAGAGAGAGAGAGAGAGAGAGAGAGAGAGAGAGAGAGAGAGAGAGAGAGAGAGAGAGAGAGATGGAGAAAGGACGCGAAGAGACACAAAGAGGAATGCGGTACATAAAGAGTTTATGGACGAAATACAAAATTGGGCGAAATAAAGAGTAACACAAAGAAAGAGGGGGGAGAAAAAAGAGATGGAGGAGATGAATAACTTCTTCCAAAAACTGTTTTATATTAGGTTTGTTTAGGTTTGTTTGGTTTTATGTGGGTTGTTGATTTTTGTGTGAAAGGTTTTAATGACAGTTTCTTGCTGGAATAAAAATCAACAAAAAACCCACACAAAAACCCCAGAGAGAAACCAAATTTATTTTTACTTTTTTTTTTCATTTACTCCCCCCCCCCCTTTTTTATTTTTTTATATGGCACACACTGAGCCTCATAAACTAACGCTGAGAATGCGGCGTGTCCCACTCATGTATCTGGTCTGCTTGCAACACGGCCATAACCGTCATCTTGACTTTGTGAGTCGCGCTAACACTCTGAAAGAATGTCTGGCGCAAACCCTCCCTCCAGACAATTAGCCCGTAATCTATACCCCCTGTACGGCTCTCTCCCCGTCCCTGGGCAGCCCCGTCTACAGTTTTTACATTCCTAAGGGGCGGACACAGCAATTAAAAAAGGGGATATGTAAGGTAAAGTTTGTTTTGTTTAACGACACCACTAGAGCACATTGATTTAGTAATCATAGGCGGTTGGATTTGGGTTTTTTACTCAGTCCATAGGCAGCAAGGGATCTTTCCAGTAGACGGGACAGCACACGCAACGGCCTTTGATATATCAGTCGTAGTGCGCTGGTTGGAACGGGAAAAACCCAATCAGAGAATAGGTCATCTGACGTGGTTCGATCCTATGACGCAAACACCTCAGGTGAACGCTCTGCCGGATGAGGTGGTATCCGGCTCAGTGGGAACACATATCTGAGTGTCCTGGGATCAAACCGCCTCGGTGGATCATCCTCCCAAACAGTGATCCACGACTAGTATATGGCAGTGTGTTATATGTGTAGTGTCGTGGGATCAAACCTCCTCAGTGGATCATCCTCCAAAACAGTGATCCACGACTGGTATATGACAGTGTGTTATATGAGTAGTGTCGTGGGATCAAACCGCCTCAGTGGATCATCCTCCCAAACAGTGATCCACGACTGGTATATGACAGTGTGTTATATGTGTAGTGTCCTGGGATCAAACCGCCTCGGGGAATCATCCTCCCCCTCCAAACAGAGATCCACGACTGGTATATGACAGTTTCTTACATGTTCTGTCCTTTTTGTTGTAAGTGCATAGATGAACATTGTCGCTAGTAATGTAAAAATGTTACGAGTTTCGTCTGAAGACTGTGTGTTTAAATGATCAAACTTCTGGCATCCATTTGCTAGGATTTTCTAGGATTGATTTAATCTAGGCCTACGTGTTCTAGTGATGTCGTTAAATTTTATAAACTTCGAATAAATTTCATCAAGTGTTGAGTGGGAAATTGTTTTAAAGCTTTGTCTTCTTGCTATGGTATCAGCCCATGAATGTTTGTATCTTCATCTAGTTTTTTTTGTTTTTTGTTTAACGACACCGCTAGAGCACATTGCTTTATTAATTGGATGTTAAACATTTGGTAATTCTGATATATAGTGTTAGAGAGGAAACCCGCTAAAATTTTTCCCCAAGGGATCTTTTATATGCACCATCCTACATACAGGATAGCACATATCACAGCCATTGACATACCGGTTGTGGTACACTGGCTTTAAAGAGAAACAGCTCATTGGGCCCACTGATGGGGCTATGTCCTGTCACACAATAGATCTATAAAGCATGGAAATGCGCGTGCACCCCCCCCCCCCTACACACACACACACACCAATCACCCTCCCCAGTATCTACCCATGGGCCTTGCTTTCTTCGTCTTCTGCAATGTCAGTCAGTCAGTCATTCTGTTAATGGACTTCTACGTGTACTACCCCCCCCCCCCCTCCATAATCTCTACATTTTGGCCAAATAAAGAATGGAAATGCCCCCTCCCCCCCCCCCAGAGCACCCTTCTCCAGCATCTACCCATAAACCTAGCTTTATTCGTCTACTCCAATGTCATTCAGCCTTTCTGTTATTGTGCATCTATACCCCTCCCCCACCCCAGCGAAATCTCCTACATTTTGACTAAATGCATAAATACAGGGAATCACACATCCCCAGCACACACCTCTCCCCCTTCTGTATCCGTCCACGATCCTATCTTTCTTCGTCTACTGCGATGTTAGTCAACAGTCAGACAGTCAGTCTGTTAATGAGCGTCCATAACTTCACATCCCCGCACAATCTTCTACCTTGTGGTCCAGTATATACAGCAAGGTATCTATATTTCTTTTGAAATGGGAAATGCGCAGCCCCGGCACACACTTCTAGTAACTGCTCACGATCCTTTCTTTCGTCCGTCTTCTGCGATATCATTCAGTCTTTCTATTTATATATATACCCACCCACCCACCCCCACCCAACACACATACCGAAATCTCCATCATTTTGGATAAATACGTAAAACATGGAATCACTCACCCCCAGCACCTCCTCCTGTTTCTGCCCACGATCCTTTCTTTCTCCGTCTACTGCGATATCTTTCAGTCAGATAGACAGTCGGTGATTCTGTTAATGGGCGTCTGTACACCCCCTCCCCGAAATCTCCTACATATTGGCTGAATACATAAAACATGGAATTACCCACCCTCAGCACCCCCTCCTGTACCTTCCCACGATCCTTTCTTTCTTCGTCTACTGCGATGTCAGTCAGTCAGTCAGTCAGACAGTCTGTTAATGGGTGTCTGTACCTGCCCCCCCCCCCCCCCCCTCCCCTCGTAATCTCCAGACGGACCAGAAACAGGTCTTGAATTATGGAATTGCACCGTTAACACAGTGGTTTTCTGAATCTCTGTTTCTGACACCAGTGGATCCGTCCCAGGTTTGGCAGGCGCGTGTTGACACTTCTACCGCTAGAATACACCCCAACTGTTGAGAGCAGTATTCAAAGAGGGAGAACAGGAAACATATGCTGTTGTTTACCCCCCCCCCTCCTTTTCGTTTACTGTGAATAGTCTACAAACTGTGTTTTTGCTTTTTATACTCAATGGGCGGGACGTAGCCCAATGATGAAACGATCAGCCAAAGCGCGGTCGGTCTAGGATCGATCTCGTTGATCCTCGTTCCAGCCAGTGCACTAAACAATTTGTTTTGTTTAACGACACCACTAGAACACATTGATTTATTAATCATCGGCTATTGGATGTCAAAATTTGGTAATTTGTCACATATCATCTTAAAGACGAAACCTTGGTACACGTTTTCATTAATAGAAAGTGATCCTGTATGCGCAACATCCCACAGACAAGATAGCACATACCGCGGCCTTTAATATACAACTCGTGGTGCAGTGGCTGGAACGAGAATCGATCCCAAACCGACCGCGCATCAAAAGAGCGCTTTACCACTCGGCTACGGCCCGCCGATCCATTTAATAGCACTTTATTCAGGGTGGGATGGGGCATTACTAGAATATGGCATGCTATTGCAAATATTCGACATAACCGTGTCAGACCAGACCTGTGGAAATTGCCAGACCGACAATTTTTCGTTCAGACCAAATAATATATATATATATATATATATATATATATATATATACATCGGAAATGTCGAACCCACTGCAACGCTCGAACCAAAAACGAATCCCGAATATACATTTATTTTTAAAGTTAAAATTATTATATTTAAATATTATTTAAAATATTATTTCTTGAGTTTCTTGAGATTAGTAATTATAATATCAGTATTGTAATTTAATTTACATTATTTGAGACCTAATAATTATGGTTTGTTTTAATGTTTCTTTATTTGCTTGGCGTACAGTTAAAATTTATATTATTATGAATAATTATTATTTTAGTTACACATGGCACGCACACAACATATCACACACACACACACACACACACACACACACACACACACACACACACACACACACCACCACCACCACACCACCACCACCACCACATACCAGATACACACAGACACTCATATCCATCGAAGTGAAACAAAATTGTGAAATATATACATAGCGTAATTTATTATATTACATGCTTTTATTTGTTGGCTGTGTCCATCGCTAACACGCGGGACGATAGCCATTAAAATGTCATCAGTACTAAGGTGTAAATTACTAACTATGAGAACATTTGACATGACCCCGATATTGACCTTCAAAGGCGAACGACATCCTGATATTATCCAATCATTCGGCTTGACATAGCGATGTACATATCAAAGCGATGAACATATCAAAGCGATGTACATATCAAAGCTATTGCGGGCTACATACTATTGGCAATTACTATTGTCATTTTTTTAAAGTACAATATTTTAGTATGTTTTAATTACTTAAAGCTACAATTTCAACTGTATGTTTTTTAATATTTGAGGTTGTAATATAGAGTATATTTTAATTACGTAAAGCTACAATCTTAAATGTAGGCTTTGTGTTTTTTTTTGTTTTTTTTCTGTATTACTTAAAGCTGCAATATCAACAATATGATTAATATTTAAAGCTAAAATATTAAATATATTTAATATTTAAAAGCTGAAAATAAATATCAACTACATCTCCCAAACACACACCTCCCCCCAAAACCCCACAAAAAACCCACAAAACCCCCAAAACAACAACAACCAAAAAACAAAACGAAATAAAATTAAAACATCAAAGACAAATGATATTATAATGTTGTAAATATTGTAACACTTTATTAGTTCAGTTTAGCCTTGTTTTCATAATTATATTCTTTCTCAACTCAAACATCGTCCTCAGTACACACATTAATTGTTTCTGAATAGTGTCAGATTGGGCAAACGACATCAGATATTACTTACCCATATCAGAAAACGTATTGTTGGATACAATATAATTATTTATTAATCTATTTTTATTTATTTATTTAGTTATTTATTTATTTATTTATTTATTGCGTCTTTGTTTGTTTGTTTCAGTTTTATTTGATATATAAATGCCGTTTAGTAATTCTAATGCATTCAGTTACTGCATTTATTGATTATACCAAAAACAAAATACGATATCCACATGCATAGTTTTCACAATTGATTTTTGTCAGTTTCATCTTTATCTATTATATCTTTTTAATGATGTTTCATAAATAACTTTAATTCATTGCTTAATTCACAATATTATATATTTTGTTGATATATCTTTTTGACAGTGACTGGTGATGTCATTTTAAAAGCGTCTATATATCGTTTCATATCTTATTTCCCTTTTGTCTGTTTATATATAGTGTTTATTTCATCTTAGAGTGCACTATTGTCCGTTTGTTATTTTGTTCTTTCTGTCATTAGTTTTTTAGAATATTAATCCAGTCATATTAATGGTAGATATACATTTTATGGTAGATATACATTTTATTATTATATGTCTGTCCGAGAACTCTTCTCTCTCTCTCTCTCTCTCTCTCTCTCTCTCTCTCTCTCTCTCTCTCTCTCTCTCTCTCTCTCTCTCTCTCTCTCTCTCTCTCTCTCTCTCTCTCTCTCTCTCTCTCTCTCTGTGTACGGTGTATACATCTTATATAGATATCATGTATATAGATATTATATTGATATATTCTATAACAGTGAGTACATTGTATCTATTTTCCATAGTTTTGCTTATACAAACATACATGTATGTAAACGCATATCGTAACAAACAGTACGTTGCACATTTGTATAAATGTATATATGGGTATATTTTATAATAGAGAGTACATTGTACGTTTGTTCCCATTGTGTCACTTGTAAACACATGCGTGTAAACATTTCATAACTGCCAATACTGTGTACTCATTTTGTATGTAATAGCGATATATAAAGATGTATTGATATATTTAAAACGGTCGTTCATAGTTTTATTGTTTGCTAGTTATATCGTCTTCAAGATGTCTAGTATTCGAAACAGATTTAAGTTGTATTTATATATACACATGGGGACCAGTGGTAAATCGTCCGCCCGATACACGGTCGGTCTAGGATCGACCCTGGTCGGTGGCCACATTGAGCTATTTCTCGCATCAGGACTGGTGTATCAAAGGCTGTGGTATGTGTTATCCCGTCTGTGCGATGGTGTATATAAAATATCCCTTGCTACTAATAAAAACAATGTAGCCGGTTTCCTCTCTATGACTATGTTAAAATTACCAAATTTTTGACATCCAATAGCCGATGATTAATAAATCAATGTGCTCTAGTTATTTCGTTAAATAAAATAAACTTTAAAAAAAAAACACAAACAAACACAGATTGCAGATATATATATATATATATATATATATATATATATATATATATATATATATATATATATATATATATATATATATAGATACATATACACATATATATAGATACATATACACACATATATATATATATACATATACATATACATATACATAGACATATACATATATATATATATATATATATATATATATATATATATATATATATATATATATATCTGCAATACATGTGAATTCGTAATAAAAAACAAAAAGAAGAAATTATTCGTAAATGTGTTAAATTAGATTCTTTACTGTATAATTCGCTCTGCATTCCCATCTGGACCAATTATATATCAGTATCAACCAGTACATGCTGCACGATTTTATTCATCGTCATTTATTTCCCCCTCTTATATGTTAAATTGTGTTATACCCGTGTCCCAGCTACTTCTTATTTCAAACCGATCTAATCTAACACGTCTTTGTTTGGCGCCTGTCAAACCATAATTTCTGCCCGTTGTGGAGAGTGAGAATTTATAACGTGGCCTAAACCCGGCCATTATTCTCCCAACGGAGTCGAGTAAAGCCACGTAAAGGTAGCCCTCCTCTGATGGTATCGCTAAATCGTCGAGGCCGGGTGGAAGGGAACCCAGTGAATTGTGGAGCTCGTAAATTGCTATCGGGCTATTGTTCCGGGAACCGTCGCAATTTAGATGTATCTCCATTTCGGCCAGAGAAACAGAGAGAGCGAGAGAGAGAAAGAGAGAGAAAAAAGGTCTAAATTACAGTCTCATCCCTACGACTGATAGCCCGGGCTGCATGCTACCCGTGAGGGGTTTTAAGACGCCCATATTTATTTCAATGATGACTATTTTAAGTGGTTTCGAGGATCGTCAGCGGAATGTATAATGACATCTGGGTTATTCACAGGGTCGAAAGAACGATATGTGGAATTGAAGAGGGGAGAGGAGTGTGGGCTCAAGGGGCATGCTATAATGGGGATGTCAGACACGGCGGAGCGGGGCAGGGGGCCTGAATTAAAAAAATAAATAAATAAATAAAAACAAATATATTATATATATATATATATATATATATATATATATATATATATATATATATATATTTGTAGTAAATCTTAAGGCAGAGATGCATTGTACTTGTAGAATGCAGGAATTTGCATTTCATGACATTTAGTTTTCATAATTGTACTGGCAAGTATACCCCGAACCCACTAGAAACTGCTTTGCGCCCTTGATCTCAGTCAGACGCTTCCCCACCTCCCAATATATACTTGCTTCCACCGTGCCTGGTTGTGCACACACATTTATTAAAGTTACAGAAGTTTCATTTTAAAATGTATTCATAATTAGGTGATTTGTAGAATTAGAATGCAATAATAGCAGCTATAGCTTTAATAGTATTTGTCAGTTACAAGATAAGTTGTAATATAATCAATAGTCTACGTTAGTAATGTCAATATAAATGTATGACAGTTGAAGCAAAAATACCAGAATGAACTAAAAAGGAACAACTGAGTTATGTTTTTATTGTTGTTATTATGTTCAGTTATATTTTATAAATAACATAAAATAACAACATATTTTTGAAACAGTAGAAAGCGAAAACAATGGAACACAAGTATAAAATGAAGAGAGATGGCAATAATGAAAGCAACAAAACACAAACATTTACATTAATAAAAACGAAAACAAAACGAATAACAAAAGAGAAGGAAGAAACAATTATGAATGAAAGGAGAAAGTGAAATTTAAAGAAACACAAAAAATTAAGAAAACAAAAAGAAAGAAAAGAAAAGAAGAAAATACGTTTTAAAATAATCAAATAAAGGAGACGATGATAAACGAAACTGTACACCTTTCTAGGGGTGCCACAAGGGTCACACGTCTCAGTCGCATTGTTTAGGAAATATTTGGAATAGATCCAAAATGGTAATTTATTACTTTCTTGTAATAACGCGTTTTACAGATACGGAGCAAAGAAAAAAGAGAAGAAAAAAAAGAGACGAGATCGAAAAACAGAGGTAAAAAAACCTACAACAATCTTGTTTTTATCGTGATGATGATGAAACAGACCGCAAGTGCATTGCCAAGTGTTGAAACAGAACAGAACAGGGTACAAGCGACGTGCATTTCATATCACCTTTTGATGCGTTCTTTCAACTGCCGCAACCAGTCTTATCCGTCCTGTGATTAAAACCACACACACTCGAGAATGTAACGGGCCTTGCGAGAAAGACCGAGTTGTATCAACTGTGTGTATACACGCTGTCACATCGTTTCAAATATATACGTTGTCTCTTTCACAGACAGTGGAAATAGACACATCGCCGCTTTGAAATTGACAACTGCAATCGCAGCGAAATGTTAAGGCTGTGTAGGGACGTATTAACTTGCTTTTTATTCATCCATTTGTTCGGGAATTCATTCGTTTGTCCGTTCGTTCATTCATCCATCCGTTCGTGTATAAAGACACACGTTGCATGGTTATTTAATTTTTCTCTCTTATTATGCTAGGCTTTATGTTTTTTTGTTTTTTTTAATTTGTTATTTTTCTCTCTTCTTTTTGTTTGTTTTTTGTTGTTTTGTTTTTACTTTATCGTTTTGTTTTATTTTAATATCAATTTTGATTAATTTACTACTACTACTACTACTACTACTACTACTACTACTACTACTACTACTACTACTACTACTACTACTACTACTATAGTTTGTATTATTACTAAGATAATTAGCATCATAATCCTGTTCACAAATATAAAACGTAATAATTATTCACACAGAATGAAAAAGAAAATCAGTAAAACGTTTAATATTCCCCAACATTATTTTATACTAATAATATACTACTACTACTACTACTACTACTACTACTACTACTACTACTACTACTACTACTACTACTACTACTACTACTAATAATAATAATAAATAAAATAATAATAAGAAGAAGAAACAAAAACAAAAACAATAATAATTTTTAGAAAATAAAATAAAATGTGGCTAGAGAGGACATGACACCGGTTGCCCCAGCCCAAACCCCAGCTACAATATCTATCTATCTATCTATCTATCTATATATATATATATATATATTGTAGCTGGGGTAAACGGTGTCATGTCATATATATAATGTTTATATATTTTGTGTGTTTAATTATTACGTTTAGTGTTTGTTTGGGATTTTTTGTATATCCGAAGCCCAGCATTACTAATTTATGTACTGTGGTACCCTATTCTGTGACTTCCATGCCATCTAGCTCCCATGCTATTCGAAAAAAAAGAAAACGAAAAAAAAGGAGTAATATTTTGTATTTCGCTTTAGCGCTACGACATTTTAGAAAATCGATTCCATCGTAAAACTTGCCCGTTACTGCAAACCCGTCGGCAGCCGGTTAACTCCTATCAAGTTTATGGGCTGTTTAGAGCACGTCTTAATACGCATAAATCTACAGGGACTTTTAGAATAGCTAAACAGAATTGCCAACAATGGGAACATCACAATCGTGTCAATGAAACGCAATTGTACTCGAATAAAAGGCTCTAAGTGTCGACAATTTGGATTTGTAATTTAACGAAATGGCTCCTAATCCGTGGAGTGATTGCCCGAGATTTGCCATTATTGTCATTCATTGGAAAGACTACTGGCGGACGGAGAATTCATGTATTAAATTAGTCTCATACGGAAGAAGAATTTTGACACAAACCCTGGAATATGTCTGAGAAGGGGTACACGTGAGGGGGGGGGGGGGGGGATGCGATTGATATTATTTGGTTTATTAACAAATTATACTTTTATTATTATTTCTATTTTTCAAAATTATAATTATTTTTATTTATTTTATATAACTATTTTTTTCCTGATTATATTCACTTAAAGTCACAGAACCTAGTTTGAATCCAGGGAAACAGGACTGTAAGTTTAGATAAAAACAAAGAGTTCGTGAAGTTGAAATAGGGAAATTTCCTTTGCAAAAATAGCACAACCGTTGCTTCTCAAACGAACGTGCGCTTTTCGAATTATGAAACAAATAATTTCATGGCATTCGAAACGTCACGATAACCATAGCCATTTCGGATGTACGGATATGGATATTCTAAGCAATACAATGTAAGTAATGTTTGATATCAATTATTGAAAACGGCTATAAACGTGAACAACATGTCTGTAGTGTTTAGAAACTAGGGTGTGCCACTTTAAGGTTCAATGACGCTGGTCTGGTCGCACATTTCAGCTATAAAGGATGTCTATTTACGGGTCAATTTCACTAAACATCGTAAGTTTGCGCCTGCGACCAGTAGTTATACCGGGCATACGTTTACACGTGTTTGGCATCTATTTCACAGGGAAAATTATGGAGGATGGAACATTTCTATGACAAAAGAAAATGAAATATGTGTACTTAAAACTATATTTGTTGTACCATGATTGTAATAAGAATTGTGTTTTAATCGTAGATTTACGTTTACGTGCAAATCTAGGCTTACGATGTTTTTTGTTAAATTGGGCTCAGGACATTTTATGCTAGTTAGTGATATAGTCCTGATGGTGGTATATTTCAGTGGGAGATGACTCGTATACAATGTTCATTTTCATGTTTCATACACAAACACTGTTAAAAAAATGTATACTGACAAATTTATCTACAGAAACCTATTGCATTAAAATACAAATATACTGAGAGACATAAATAACGCAATTGATATTTCACTGAATAAACTATTGTAGAAATGACAAATCATATATATTGAGCATGCGGACAAATGACATATTAGTAACAACAGTAAGTGAAAGAGGATTTTGCTCAAATCAGAAAACAAATGAAATAAAATAAAATGAGCTTTCAGTACAAATCTTGGGTGTTTATTGCAACAACACAGTAGAGCATATCAAAATCGTTTTGTACATGCATTGTTTACTCTCGTCTCCCTAAACAACAATACCTTTGTTCTGTCTTTTTTTTAATATGCCACGATAAGTAACTTTTTTAAAAATATGTTTTATTATAAAAACAACCCAAGTTGTGATTTTTGTTTAAAAACACATTTTATTAATTGTTTTCCCGATTTGATTTCAGTTTCAGTTGCTACTAATATGTGATTTCTCTGCATGCTTTATATAGGTAACATATCATTTCTATAAGAAATATCAGCGAAATTCCCATTGCGTTACTTATGGATCTCACTATACATTTTGTGTAAATAAGGCTATCTGCAAATAACCTTTATAGAAAAAGGAAGTTATAATAATACAGAAAGAAACTGTAGATTCTGTGCTCTCTCTCTCACTCTCTCTCTCTCTCTCTCTCTCTCTCTCTCTCTCTCTCTCTCCCCCTCTCTCTCTCTCTCTCTCTCCCTCCCCCCTCTCTCTCTCTCTCTCTCTCTCTCTCTCTCTCACCTCCCCCTCTCTCTCTCGATATCTCTCTCTCTCTCCCTCCCTTCCTCCCTCCCTTCCACTCCCTCCCTCCTCCCCCCCCCCCCCCCTCTCTCTCTCTCTCTCTCTTTCTCTCTCTCTGTGTAAAATGATCGTTCGTGAACACGAGTACCATATCTTCCTGATCTACAAGTGTTACAACACTACAAAAAGGCAGATATGTTAATCCCTATTATTGCTATAAACCAACATCATTTAAATGTATTCAACTACTGTCTATCGATAACCCAAAACAGTTGCTAAGGCCTTGTACAATTCTGATTACCGCTACCAAATGCAGAACAGAACAGACATGAAAACAAATGGTGCATGTAAAATTAATTATGTAAATGAAACCTACACCTTTCCTATTGATGTACTATGTATTATTCTACGTATATCAACCCCAGTCTGTGCAGGTTGTTATAATCGGAATAATATATACTGTGTGTATTTAGCCTATATACTGTAAAAACAATTATAAATACATAATATTATTTATATAACAAAGGATTAGAGTAATCATATATTAAACATTTAACTTGAAATAATTCAAACAATTCTAAAAACTATCAAAGAATACCGGTAACTAGGACGAAAAACTGATATCTCCAGTAAAAATATCATGGGGAAAGCTAGATTGGAAAAAAAAGAAATTGACAGTAATTATCTTAGGCTTAATGTAACTACCAATATGATTTTAATATTAAATAAATGAAACCTCTTTTATGTTGTGTCCATTGATATCCACCCGGATTCCAAGATCCATTTTGTAATGGTGATTGTTCAATAGAGAGTTAACTTTCATTTAAAAAAATGTTTTAAAAAAATAATTCTTTCCTTCTTTCATTTTTGTTCATATTTTAAACTGCATAAATATAGCATTGTCGTTATTATTATGGAGAAGGATTAGTACGTGTTCCTATATTTTTTTATTGCTGAGGGAGGGGGTAACAATAATAACAATAATGGCGATATCAGTCTTGCTATTGTGAGATAAGATATATTGTCCTTGCTATATGTGAGATATATATATATTGTATTATATATATATATATATATATATATATATATATATATATATTAAATATTGAGAAAGTATACAACTCTTTTCAAATAACAACGATGCATGCTAGCTATATTATAATATTATAATTTCCTTTTTCTCTAGTATCGTTGTTTTTTTTAATAATATTTATTGTAAGCACATGTGTATCTATATGTAAGTTGTGCAGATATTATAATTATATTTATTTCTCATATAAAATTAAATGAAATCTTCAAAATCTTAAAATATTCAATGTAATCTGATGTCTATACACACGTTTAATTAAATATTTTATACCCGTATATTAATTTACTTCATCTTCTGTATACTACTAACTATGCCTAAATTATTAAAATGAATATTTTATTTAAGTGCGGAAAAACCTTTCTCATTAGTATTTGAAAAAATATGTCTTCATCAATTTCATCTGACATCTGGAATTACGTGTCTTACGAAATCTATCGGATTTGGCATTGAAAATATTACTTCGTTCCATACTAACATTAAAGTTTGTATGCTGTTTATCTAATTATATATTGTAAATACTTATATACTGGCATGTTTTTCTTTATTTCAACTTGCATATCGCACTGTTTGTTTGCCAAATAAGCACAGCATACATCATGTTTCTGTTTAGACTGCCGTAAACATTTTTTAAATAACATATATTTAATCTGAACTGGCACTACCTATGTCTAAAAGGACGGATATACACATAAATATACAAATGAATGAGTATACAAATATAAAGTATTTAAATAAAAAATGTATATAGAAATCGGATTATGTTGAACATTTTCAGACGTTGACAATTTAGACTGCTGTAAACAATATGTATTAACATATATTTAATCAGAACCGGCACTACCTATGTCTAAAAAGACGGATATACGCATAGAAATATACGCATGCATGAATACAGAGATATAAAGTGTTTAAATAAAACTGTGTATAGCAATCGGATTATGTAGAACATTTTAAGCAATAAAATATTTAGACTGCGCTAAACTATAAATAATATATTAATATATATATATATATATATATATATATATATATATATATATATATATATATATATATAATCAGAATCGGCACTGCCTATGTGTAAACAGAGGGGTATGCATATACAAGTATAGAGATTAATTAATATACAAATATACAATAATAAAATAAAAATGCGTATGACAATCAGATGAGGTTGAACATTTTAAGATATTGAAAATTTAGACCGCTAGAAACAATATTTACTAGCATACACTTAATCAAAACCTGCACTACCTATGTCTAAAACACAGTTGATTCGATCGTCAAAATTTGATCAATACTATTGCCTATGTTCTGATTTAACATTAGAGTATCAAAGGGATCTACGGACACATGACATCTGACCTGACATCATTTATTTTATAGACGATATTGTTTTGAATCTGGGTAGGAGTAAAATCTCAGTTAGATTAAGTTTCTTGTAAATAACGTTTCAAATATATTATACAATTTAAGCAAATTACGAGAAACTACCACCTCAAGTATAGCTATTTTATTGTCTAAATCATTTAGAATAGATAATTAAAAGTGCAGTTTCTGTATATTTTTTATTATGGAATAATGTCGAATGTCACATTAAAGATGCGATATCTGGAATATTGTATTATTTTATCATTTACATTAATAGAATACATCATTAATGCTACAGTATCCATATTATTTTTATTACTTAAAAATTTACAATAGATCAATAAAAAATACAATGTCTAGTATAATTTATCATTTAATTAAAGTTGCAATCTCAGTATGTTTTATAATTACGAGTATTTAAACATCTAGAATAAAATATTAAAGCTGCAATATTGGGAATGTTGTTTTATTATTTAATCATTTAGAACAGATTATTAAAACTGCAATATTTGTTCATTTTTATTGTTTAATTCCTTATAATATAATTAAAGTTACAATTTGAATATACATTTTTATTTTTTAAATAGATAATTGACGTTAGAATCTCCAGTATACGTTTATTTCCTGATCATTTGAAAAAGATCACAAACGTCATGTTTGTCTTCATACTGCACTATTCGACAGCCTTTGATCACAGCCCTTATTCTGGGTCACATATAACTATATTATTATCTGTTTTATTCTCCATTTGAACACCCAGGAGAGCGAATCTATACCACTGTTTGGTATTACGTGACATTAAAATACGTCGACAGAAGTGCACGTTGTTTGACAGCAGCTGACGATAAAAGTGAATAGCGATAGCGAAAACGATAACACAGGTTATTAAAAGTGCAGGTGTGTGTGCATTTTGCATTAATAAATAACGTTATAATATGGCGAGCCGAAATTGTGACTGTTATTGTATAATACTACACACTACACATTTGTAGGTCAACGAGTGTAAATGTAGTAGTAGTAGTAGTAGTAGTAGTAGTAGTAGTAGTAAAGTAAAGTTTGTTTTATTTAACGACGCCGCTAGAGCACATTGATTTTTTATCTTATCATCGGCTATTGGACGTCAAACATATGGTCATTCTGACACTGTTTTTAGAGGAAACCCGCTGTCGCCACATAGGCTACTCTTTTTACGACAGGCAGCAAGGGATCTTTTATTTGCACTTCCCACAGGCAGGATAGCACAAACCATGGCCTTTGTTGAACCAGTTTTGGATCACTGGTCAGTGCAAGTGGTTTACACCTACCCATTGAGCCTTGCGGAGCACTCACTCAGAGTTTGGAGTCGGTATCTCGATTAAAAATCCCATGCCTCGGCTGGGATCCGAACCCAGTACCTACCAGCCTGTAGACCGATGGCCTGCCACGACGCCACCGAGGCCGGTAGTAGTAGTAGTAGTAGTAATAAAATGTATACAGTGTATATATATATATATGAATATTTTGCACTCATTGGTGAAACAAAAACTGCTGCTGATATTAATTGGCTATAGGCCATGACACATGAAATATTAATTAAACAGTTGAAATCGAATATGCTATGTTTCATCTTACGTATTAATATTACATGTTTGTTTTATAAAATTCAAATGGTCATATAGGAGATGTCTTGCCTCTCTGAGAAGGTTTATATTTATCTAATTAGATATATTAAAACCACATTGTTGAATACACAATATTTACATTCATCCATTTAGATATATTAAAACCACATTGTTGAATATACAATATTTATATTTATCCACTTAGATATATTAAAACCACATTGTTGAATACACAATATTTACATTCATCCACTTAGATATATTAAAACCACATTGTTGAATACACAATATTTACATTCATCCACTTAGATATATTAAAACCACATTGTTGAATATACAATATTTATATTTATCCACTTAGATATATTAAAACCACATTGTTGAATACACAATATTTACATTCATCCACTTAGATGTATTAAAACCACATTGTTGAATACACAATATTTACATTCATCCACTTAGATGTATTAAAACCACATTGTTGAATACACAATATTTACATTCATCCACTTAGATGTATTAAAACCACATTGTTGAATACACAATATTTACATTCATCCACTTAGATACATATTAAAATCGCACTGTTGAATACACAATATTTACATTCATCCACTTAGATATATATATATATTAAATTGTATTGTTGAATACACACAATTTACATTTATCCACTTATATATATTAAAATCACATTGTTGAATACACATTATTAGTTTGTTCTGTAAAATTCGACTGTATAGTCAAATAAATTGGGCGTGTTGATCAGTTTACATATATGCGTTTAGATATATTAAAATCACATCGACTGTCGAATGAATTCCCAGGAATAGTGTAGATATGTAATCAAAATTATCATTTTGTGAAGGAAAAAAACAAAAACACATCTTTATTTTATTTAAACCCTTGCACCATATCTCCCATGGAATTTTATTAATAAAATGTACACAATGATATTGTCAAAATTAAGTTCGATTTTACAGATAACTTTAAAGGGACAGTGCCGAGTTTGCTGCATTGTAAGATGTTTCCGACTAATAAAATATTTCTACGATTAAACTTGTACATATTAAATATATTTTCTTGTTTAGAATATCAGTATCTGTATATTCAATGCGTTTCTGGTCGTCTTAATATTTGTAAGAAGCCCAAACTGGATTTTGTCTTCAAATAATTTGGTACGTACGAGAAAAATAATTTTTAGGAAATAAAATGAAATTTAACCTAGTACAAATATTAGAACGACCAGAAACACGTTTAATATACAGACACTAATAATTTATGCAGAAAAATATATTTGATATGTAATTACAGTCGTCAAAAAGTCTGTGTTAGTCGATAACATCTGAAAAATTGCATCAAACTCAGGAATGTCCCTTTAAGAAACTAACGTAATAGTACCCACTGTACACCTTAATACAAGTAAGGCAATGTTAGTTTCCATGACATTTTGAGAAAATGAAGTTTAAACAATTTGTAACATGTGTATTATTATGCGGAAGAGACACTGGTGAAATTACAACAGCAAAACAATATGTATATGAAAACTACGTATCTAATAGAGATTCAATTATATTTTTGTAAAACAAAATATATTCTTAATCTCAAAAAGGCGCCATGGAAATAACGAAATACGTACTGACTGTAGCTAGTTAATAATGTTTAACGATCATTGCCTGTTTAGATTGAGCTAATATTTATGGATAATGTATACGTAAAATATAATAAAGTTAAATTACTTACTGTTATATATATAAATATTCCACACTGGGAACAACATGAAAAGAAGTGCGATCAAACAATAATACCTGGTATGCAATATAAAATGAATCGAGGGGGAAAAACCTTTTATTTATTATTATTATTATTATTATTATAATTATTATTATTATAATTATTATTATTTTCTTGATATATATATTATTATTATTTTTTTTTTTTTTTCATTTATTTATTTATTTTTTTTGCTTATTTATTTATTTATTTATTTCATTTATATATTTATTATGTCTGCCAATGGCTGTTTTAGAAAATTAATTAAAATTAATCAATAAAGATATCACGCTACTAACGAAAAACACATTCAGTCTCTATTTGGTGTAATTGGATAATGGATAATTCATGCATATTTACTTTTTATAGCTACGCAACAGCTGGTCGAGTAGAACTGATTTTTTTCACATTCCATACACTCCCCAGACATAAAGCAATAAAAATTTTAAAATCGGAAAATGCAGTGTGTTATTGTGAGTACGATTACAGTATTATGATTGTTGTGATTATTATTATGTGCCTGATTTTCATAAAGAAAAAGCTAAATATTTTATCATTTAATATTGTATTTGCATATATCCACCAGTATAAATTTTATGACTGTGTGTGTATGTGTTTCTGTGTGTATATATTACAATGCATTATGTATTATGATAGGTATATATGGATTGGCATAAACAATAATGTCATTTAAACGAAGTACTCGTAACAACAGTTGGAGTCCGAAATAACACTAATATAACGATAAGACTGATGAATGGTAATGAGCCTAATAATAATAATAATAATAATAATAATAATAATAATATTATTATTATTATTATTATTATTATTATTATTAGTAGTAATAAAAAGAAACATTATAGTAAGGAATAATCCTAGAAGAAAGTATATAACTAAGTAAATATAATAAGTAATAAAAAAAATAAGTAAAACAAAACAAATAAAAATAAATACATAAAACAAACAAACAAAGCAAATGCATAAATAAATGCATAAATGCGTAACTGCATAAATGCATAAATAAAAAATAAAAAAAATAATAATAAATTACATGTTAATAAGCAAAGTGATTTGAAATGCTTATAATTTATATTTAATATTTCAGTAACAAATTAATATTCAAATAATATTAAAAGTACCAACCTGCACTGTACTGCATTCGTCTCATCCAGGGGTAGATATGTGGGGTGGAATAGTTCGAATCGTCCCTGCTGGAAGGACTAGGAGGGTGACTCTGTTGTAGAGGGGGGTGGGGAGTTGATCGAGGGGGAGATGTCTGTGGTTTTGTCTGGGGTGGGCTGTTCGAGTGCGCCGAAGGCGGTCGCGTATCCTCCACGCTGTTCGTTATTTGTCCATTAGGAAAGTAACCACCGCCCCCACTAGGGGTGGGGTTCCTCATCTCGCAAGACCTCTCCCTCGAATTCAGACTCACCGCATTCTGCGACGGCGGTACGTGCTGGTTGTGCGAACCCCCATTGATGTTTGGAGGGGAGGAACAGGGGCTGGACGCTGGTAGGTGCGTCAGGCGCGGGGCCGTGTAAAAATCCGGGGTCTGGTGCTCGACGATCCTGTCGGATCTGGACCCATACGGGTACCGTCCACCCGCGAAGCTGGAATATACACTAGCCGACGAAAGATAGTTCCCATTCCGCTCGAAGTGTCCCTCGGAGCAATTGTCGAGCCCGCTCTGTCCATAACACGTCGATATGGAATTCACGAAATAGGAGCTCATCTGGTCTGAGTCGTAATTGATCGTAAAACTGTCCCCTCGTCGGAACGGGGCGAAGGAGGAAATGAATTATGTTGATGGCGCTGTGCTAACGGTTGGGGAGAGCCAGTCGATTTTCGCCGACCTTGTGACGTGCCGCTGTGCTGCAAAAGAAACCATGACAAAATCACGTGACTGGAACAAACCAACCAGAAAACCTAACTATATAATGTGACCACTGTGAAAATACAAAAAAGTCAATAGACGCATACTAAAAGGAACGACTGATTTCTTAATTTTGTTTACGTTTGCTTCTACCGCCCCCAACCCCCATGCTAAAGTCGAAATCTATAGCAATTGTCACATATTGTTAATGCCAACATTATTAAAATTTATTTCCTACAGGCTATTAATATTATTACTTTAATCATAAATATAATTTAAACAAATAATAATAATAGCGAATAATTGTTATAAAACGCTACAAAACATGCATCTTTGCATATCAACATTTCAGTAATATTGGCCCGCCTAACTGAAATAAAATCTTGGAGAAAATCGATAATAATAATAATAATAATAATAATAATAATAATAATAATAATTATTATTATTGTTATTGTTGTTGTTGTTGTTGTTGTTGTTGTTAATGTTGTTGTAACTATTCCCTGATTAATTCGAGTACACATCTATGCAATTAACCGAACAATTAATTTAATTTATCTGTTAAAAATTATTTGTAAATTATATTATTTTCAATATTAAAATAAGGAAAGAAATAAAGAAACGAGATAAACTTTCTCGACAGTTTGAAATAGCTATCTTCTGTTGTGTTATATTCATCGGCCACACAAAATCAAATATGGAAAGATTGTATTAGTATTTCTAATGCAATTCCACCTTCTGTTATTTGTTTGCGATATTAAACTATTACTAACAAAACTACTACTTCTACTACTACTACTACTTCTACTACTACTACTACTAAACTACTACTACTACTACTACTAGTACTACTACTACTACTACTACTACTACTACTACTACTACTACTACTACTACTACTACTACTACTAAACTACTACAACTACTACTACTAAACTACTACTGTTATTTGATAGTTGCTAGTTGCTATTGCTAAAGCTACTACTACTACTACTACTACTACTAAACTACTAGTACTACTACTACTGCTATTACTACTACTACTACTACTACTACTACTACTACTACTACTAAACTACTACTGTTATTTGCTAGTTGCTATTGCTAAAGCTACTGCTACTGCTACTACTACTACTACTACTACTACTACTACTGCTACTACTACTACTACTACTACTGCTACTACTACTACTACTACTACTGGGGTGGAGGAGGGGGGGGGGGGTGTTAGTCGAGACGGCGCCCAGTGGTAAAACACTCGTCTGATACGCTGTTGGTCTAGGATCGATCCCATTGAGCTGTTTCTCGTTCCAGCCAGTGCACCACGACTGGTATATCAAAGGCCGTCGTAGATACTATCATCTCTGTGGGATGGTGATTATAAAAGATCCCTGCCTACTAAGTCTATGGGCCGAATTTACGAAGCCTGTTTATACATTTACAATTATGTTTAAACACCTGCATTAAAAAAAACCCCAGGAAACACACACACGCGCGCACACACACACACATACACACACACACTCACACGCACACACAAAACACTGTCTTATATGTAAAAATTACCAAATGTCAACAAACAAAAAAAAAAAAAAAAAAAAAAAACCTTTCGATAAAGAAAACGCCATTTTACTTCATATTGAGGACATATGGTAAATCAACGTCACCTGAAGCGGGCACTCTTAAAGTCGCAGACACTAGTTTCAGCCCGTGAAACTTGGCACTAAATTTATTTAATCTACAAACTTGTAACACATTTAGATAAGGTTATAACAAAGAGAAGCTAAAGTTTGTGGTGTTTTAACGAGGAAATACAGTCCAAAAATTAAACTAAAGCTTGTCTCGATATCCATTACTTCTCAGACGAACGTGCGTTTTTAGAATTATGAATTTTTAAAATAATTTATTTTTGGGGTATTACAAAAACATGAACCACTTCAGGTCCGGTACTTACAAAACTAGACTCGAAACTCTAATAGAGTCTGAGACACTAATGTCATGACAACGCCATACGAATTGTATGTGTTTGACGTCATTAGAGATTGAGTCTGGAAGGAACGAAGGAAATGTTTTATTTAACGAAGCACTCAACACATTTTTGTTTGCCTTTGTTACACCAGTCGTGGAGCACTGACTGGAACGAGAAATAGCCCAATGGGTCAACCGACGGGGATCGATCCTACGTCCCGGCCCCAGATTGACTCCGGACTCTAAACGTTTTATAAGCACGGGCCCTGGTGTACGAAAATTAATATTCTAAATAATAAAATGTAAGTACTTCTAATTTAAAATTGTCAGAAACGGCTTTAAAAGTGACAAATGTGGCATGGTGTTTAAACGCTAAGGTCTGTCGCGTTAAAGGCATAGTGTCACGGATTTAAGGCATACTGTCACGGATTTAAGGCATAGTGTCACGGATTTAAGGCATACTGTCACGGATTTAAGGCATAGTGTCACGGATTTAAGGACCTTATTTCTCTAAAAAATAGATAATAAATAAAAAATACATTAATTGTTGGAAACCAAATCTTGCTATCGCATCACCTTAACTGAATTATGATGAAGTGAAACCCATGTCAACCCTCTCGACAATTTTAGTTTTTGAATTATGGATCATTGCCATAATTTAATTATTTTTACAAAATGTTATTAATAAATGGAGTATGGTGGTTATGAAGATGGTTGAATAACGTACATTTAGGAACAAATCAAATTATTTTTGTTCAGGTAATACTTTGTTAGAGCATTAAATAGGTCAGTGGTCTGTGACAATATGCCTTTAAATAGGTCAGTGGTCTGTGACAATATGCCTTTAAGCACTGGTCTGCATTCCGCTCTCGTAGGATAACTGGAAATACTTCGACAGTAATCGACTCATTTGGAATATCACTGCGATAATATTGACGCATGTATGCACGGGTTGCACTGTACCAAATTAGAGAGTTCCGTGTCAAAGTTCAAGGTGAAAAAGCAATTGCGTCTCTGACTTGTAAAAATTAAAATTTTATTATGTTTAACAACACCACTAGAGCACATTAATTTATTAATCACCGGTATTGGATGTCAACCATTTGGTAATTTTGATATATAATCTTAGAGAGGAAACCCACTACATTTTTCCATCAGTAACACATTTTTTTATATGCGCCAACCAACAGACAGAACAGCACATACCACGGCCTTTGATATACCCTGACTGGTATTAATATCTAAAATTTATTATATTTGAAAGTACTTTTACCTGTTGCCAATAAATTAAATTTGTGTTTTACATTTAGTGTTCACTTGTTATGCAGTATGCACTAGCGGTTAAAACCAGAGCAGGGTACAACCAAATCAGGGCCCTATTTCACAAAACATCGTAAGTTACGTCTGCTACTAGCAGTTACACCGGCCGTGCGTTTACACGTGTTTGGCATCAATTTCACGCAGAAACTTACATCATTACGGAAGCTGGAGTATTTTAAAGACAAAAGAAAATGAAACATGGGCTCTTCTAACTATATTTGTTGAACTATAATAGTAATAAGAATCGTAGATTTACGTTTACGTTCAAAACGTAACTTACGATGTTTAGTGAAATAGGCTCCTGTATCCTACGCAACTGCATTGACACACACACACACACACACACACACACACACACACACACACACACACACACACACACACACACACACCAGATATATATTATATATATATACTATATATATATATATATATATATATATATATATATATATATACACACACACACACATACACAGATATATATATATATATATATATGCATTTTACGGCACACTGTTTGCACGTTCATTTTATGCGAAACGTGCACAAATCCAACTGGCGCTATTTTTAAAACTGAAATTTAAAATATTTCAGTAGTTAACATCGACTATTAATCAAATTATTCAGGGCCGTAGCTATGGGGTTTTTTGTTTTTGTTGTTGTTGTTGTTGTTGTTGTTTTATTGGGGGTTTTGGGGGGGTGGGGGGGAGAGGGGGGCAACAGAGTAGTTAATAGTCTAAGACTCCTGAAACGGATAAGAAGAGAATTTCCTTTAAATTTCTATAATCCCCTCTCCCAGTCACCCTCCCGCCAGCTACGGCCCTGTAACTGGATGTTAAACATCGGAGAATTCTGAAGAGTTAATATTTGGTGAACATTTCCTTTTGACTCTGTCTCTGTGTGGAGATGATAAGAGCGATTGTAACTGTTTGAATTAGTGATGTTTCAATGATCGATTGTCATCACAAAAAAGTCGTGTTTTGTGATGATCGATTATAGAAATCCATAATCGATTTTGTGGGAAAATATTAACTGTAGTTGTTTCTCCAGTTTAGATGATGAAACGGATGTAAATATGTTGGAGTTGGTGCTTCTTTTCGTGTCTTCACAAAGCAATAATAGATATGAAATTGTTATTAAACGTAAAATTAGCCATTTGTAGAAAGCTCTCGGTGAACACTAAAATAGGTGCAGGAACCTTATATTTCAAGGGGGCGAGACGTAGCCCTGTGGTAAAGCGCTCGCTCGATGTGCGGTCGGTCTGGGATCGATTCCCGTCGATGGACCCATTAGGCTACTTCTCGTTCCAGCCAGTGCACCACAACTGGTATATCAAAGGCCGTGGTATATACTATCCTGTCTGTGGGATGGTGCATATAAAAGAACCCTTGCTTCTAATCAAAAAGAGTAGTCCATGAAGTGGCGACAGCGGGGTTTCTACTCTCAATATCTGTGTGGTCCTTAACCATATGTGTGACGTCATATAACCGTAAATAAAATGTGTTGAGTGCGTCGTTAAATAAAACATTTCTTTCTTTCTTTCTTATAATTCAATTATTTTTTTCCATACAATTCTAACCGATTGTACCATCGAAAGTTGATCGGTTAGTGCCAGCCGATTGTAATCGATTATGCGTGATCCGATTCCCAACCGATTCCCAACACCAGTCTGAATGTCCACTACTTTAATGTCAGAGTACACGGGCTAACTTTTCAGAACATGAATTATCCCAAATTATAGTTAGGTTTTTTTTTTTTTTTTTTTTTTTTTTCCTTTCTGAATACAGTTACGAACCAAAGTGTGTGACCAGTGCACTTGATGTTTTCCAGATAGTATTGTCTGCACAACAGATAGTGTGTGAATCTATTAAGTGTCAACCTGTTTTGGTTCACGTAAAAGAAACGTCCAAACTTCGTGTCAGTGACTATATCGGGTCCAATCTTCAATATGTCACCTAACGTGTTTAAAAAGTCATTCCGTGTTTCGTGCATCGTCTGTGTGATCGCTGTATAGCTGGGTGCCGTTCAGGCATCTTGTTTCAGTCGTACGTGAACTTAGAGCACCAAAGTTTTCCCACGGAATGATTAGTCCATATGAATGGTCGCTGGAAATGGTTACCATTGTCCGTCTTAAAGGGACCTGAGGTGATATTTACATCAGTCAGAGAAAAAACGGCCGCCTGCGTTGACTGGTTCGCAGGATCGAACCTCGTCGGTTGATACTTTGAGTTATAAATAACATTGCCCCAGGACTGGTATATCAAGAGTCGTATGTGCTGTTATGCCCGACAGAAAAAAAGAGTTACTTTCTGGCTAATGAAAATAATGCAGTGTGTTTTCTGTCACGCTAGGTTCAGACTATCAACTGTCACGACGGATTTGGCCAATTCAACAGTTACGTTGAATTCCCCTCACTCCAAACTTACGATTGGTGCGTTGCGATTAGCAATACATCGGTCGTAGGAGTCGTATACGACGAGAATCGAGTTGTAAGAGCGCTCAGTTAAAGTCGTTTTGTTTAACGGCACCACTAGAACACCGTGATTAATCAATCATCGGCTATTGGATGTCAAACATTTGGTAATTCTGACTCGTAGTCGTCAGAGGAAACCCGCTACATTTTACCTAATGCAGCATGGAATCTTGTGTATACCTTTGATGTACCAGTCGTGGTGCACTGGATGGAACGAGAAATACAGGAGAGCACATACCATGGCCTTTGACCAGTTGTGGTGCACTGATTGGAACGAGAAAAAAACATATTCAGGGGAGAGAGAGAGAGAGAGAGAGAGAGAGAGAGAGAGAGAGAGAGAGAGAGAGAGAGAGAGAGAGAGAGAGAGAGAGAGAGAGGGGGAATACAAAAGAGACAGGATGAGCGAAAGAGAATGAAAGGGAGAGATAATGAGAGGGAAAGAGAGAGAGAGAGAGAGAGAGAGAGAGAGAGAGGAGAGAGAGAGAGAAGAGAGAGAGAGAGAGAAGAGAAGAGAGAGAGAGAGAGAGAGAGAGAATAAAAAGAGACAGGATGAGCGAGAGAATGAAAGAAGGAGAGATAATGAGAGGGAAAGAGAGAGAGCGAAAGAGAGAGAGAGGGGGGACATAGAGAGAGAGAGAGAGAGAGAGAGAGAGAGAAGAGAGAGAGAGAGAGAGAGAGAGAGAGAGAGAGAGAGAGAAAGATGGGGGGGGGGGGCAGACATACAGATACGATTGGGCGGTGAAGGAGGGGGAGATAGAGACAGAACATTCAAGGAAACAAAATATATTTAAAATATACTCGTTTACTAGATGTAATCTCAAACAATAACTTACGTTACGTCATCATTCGACGAAACAAACGACGGGATATTGAATCATAACCAGTATCCGTGTACATTATCCCGCTTGCATCGAATCACGCGTGTGTCTATTCCACTTAAGAAACGTACATTAGCATCTTACCTATTTATCTACATTGCATTATGTCGGAAGTGAATGAAACAGGTAATGTATCTGAGAGATATATTTTTCATTTCAGCAAAGAACAACATGCCCTTCTGTCAAGCCGGTTCTCGAGCGATGATAAAGTCATTTAGTTTGTATCCCCAACGTCACTTTCGCAGTTGCCATTGGCTAAACGTTGTAAAACCGGACGTTAACACATGTTCACGGAAACATAAATATGACATACTTATGCAACCAAACTGCCTTGTTTATTGGTTTGTGTAGAAAATAAACATCGTATGTTAGAGTGGTACATCCGAACTGACGATAGGTGAGTTTTAGTCGGTAAATAATGGGAAGGGAAGAAAAAAAAAATACGGTTTTGCTTTAATACTTAATTCTTACGAAAGAAAGAAAAATGATAGCCTTGCTAAGACATAAATAACATAACGGTATGTTACAGTTTCCCGCCAAAAGTAGACGATCACAGTGTTCTATTCCATGGCAGTAAAAATAAAATAATAGATAAATATAATAATAATAATAATAATAATAATAATAAATGTATATTTTAACTTTTTTTCAAGAAACCAGAATAATAAAGTAATTATAGTAATATATTTAAAAAAAAAAAAAATTATATGAAGAAATCTATATGAAAGAAATGTTTTATTTAACGACGCACTCAACACATTTTATTTACGGTTATATGGCGTCAGACATACGGTGAAGGACCACACAGATTTTGAGAAGAAACCCACTGTCGCCACTACATGGGCTAATCTTTCCGGTTAGCAGCAAGGGATCTTTTATTTGCACTTCCCACAGACAGGATAGCACAAACCATGGCCTTTGTTGAACCAGTTATGGATCACTGGTCGGTGCAAGTGGGTTACACCTACCCATTGAGCCTTGCGGAGCACTCACTCAGAGTTTGGAGTCAGTATCTGGATTAAAAATCCCATGCCTCGACTGAGATCCGAACCCAGTACCTACCAGCCTGTAGACCGGTGGCCTAACCACGACGCCACCGAGGCCGGTTAAATCTATATGAATACATATATAAATAACCATAGATACAACTAGATAAATAAATGGTTGGATTTACTTGTATAATAGGTAGCTTAGCAGGTAAACATAACTATTGATATATAGCACTGGTACGTTTAGACGGATGTACGAGCGGTCGGACTGATAGAAAGTAAAACAGTTTGTTTTGGTTAACGACACCACTGGAGTACACTGTTTCAATCATCGTGTATTGGATGTCAAACATTTGGTGATTCTGACTCAGAGGAAACCCGCTGCATTTGGTGGTGGACTGGATCAGGTGCACTGGTTGGAACGAGAAACAAAATCTATCAGTTGAATGGATCCACCAAGGTGGTTCGATCCTGCGACGCAAGCACCTCAAGCAAGCACTCAACCGACTGAGCTAAATTACATCCCGATAGAGAGAGAGAGAGAGCGAGAACGAGAGAGGAGAGAGAGAGTAGAGAGAGAGAAGGAGAGAGCTAGAGACCAGAGAGAACAGAGAGAGAGAAAGAGAGAGAGAGCACATTCTAGAGAGGAGAGAGAGGAGAGAGAGAGAGAGAGAGAGAGAGAGAGAGAGAGAGAGAGAGAGAGAGACAGTCTGAGAGAGAGAGAGAGAGAGAGAGGAGATAGAGAGAGCAGAGAGAGAGAAGGATATAGAGAGATACAGACATACAGAGACAGAGACAGAGTCAGAGAGACAGATAGACAAAGACATTGATATACAGGCAGAGACAGGGGAAAATAAAAGAGACAATACAACTGTAATAGAGAGAAAGAGAGAACGAGTGAGAGAGAAATAGACAGAGACACAGCGAGAAAGAGACATATTTGAGACACTGACACTGATATATACATATAAACAAATACTTAGTCCGTATACGTCGCTTCGCGCCATGTACACTGTTTGTCAAAATTAGTCGCGAATGACCATTCAAGCTAGCAGCTACGTCACATGAGGGATACATAAAACGTTTGGAAACGATCTTGGCCTTTGTCATCACGTGTTATTAGCAATAAACCGAGACCGCTAAAAACATTCTTACATGCACATTCAGTCAGACATACCACGCGAAAACACGAAGAAGAAAAAGAGTTCAAAAAAGATGACAAAATAAAAAACAAAACTTGACACGGGAATCCGCGAAATGGGCGCGTTGTGTCCGTCACACTCGACTGCCACGTAGCGAGAATATTACAACTCTCGTTTTACATACTACCGTTTAAGAGGACTTATCGACGAGGTTTTTTGTGGAACAGATGCCCTGTAGGGAAACAAATACTAAAAATAAATAATAAATACTTTTTCAAATAAAAGAGAGAATACGTCAGCCCCATTTTAACTACAACATTTGCTTTCTAAAAATATTCGTATGTATGATTTCAACATTTTGGCACAAAATAAAAAGAGTTTAAAGTCACTGAGCTGTTTCTTCTACACAGGCTGGGGAGGGAGGGGGGTGTCATTAAAATAAAAAAATCGCCAACTACAGACTGGGACACTGAGTTTTGGGTGTTTGAAAGAATGGCAACAAGCATTGAAGGAGGGTGGGTGGCGGGTAGTTTTTTTCATTCGCCTATAAAATTGAAAAAGGGATGTTGTCAATTATCACTACGACTTCAGACGAGGATGAGGTTACATGTATTATTAATATGGGTTTTATCTGTGTAGGCAAAGTAAAAAAACCATAATGATTTTTACTATAGCATTTTTCAA
>NC_054709.1:33755127-33757627 GCF_016097555.1 Gigantopelta aegis | reverse complement strand
TTTTTTTTTTTTTTTTTTTTTTTTTTCCGTATTTTTTTTTTTTCTTTTTTTCTTTTGACTTCTTCAATCATTACTGGGGAGTTTTTAGGATTTTTTATTTTATTTTAATATACGTTCGTGTTTGTTGTTTGAAAAATAACTTCGTCCAACCAACCATCGATTCATACGTCCGTCATTCTTTCCATCCGTCCGTCCGTCCGTCCTTCCATCCATCCATTCATCAATCTATTTATCCATCCATCCGTCTGTCCGTCCTTCCTTCCATCCATCCATCCATCCATCCATCCATCCATCCATCCATCCATCCATCCATCCATCCATCCACCCACCCGTCCGTCCGTCCGTCCGTCCGTCCGTCCGTCCGTCCGTCCATTCATCCATCCTTCCGTCCGCCCATCCATCCATCCATCCATCCATCCATCCATCCATCCATCCATCCATCCATCCATCCATCCATCCATCCATCCATGCGTCCGTCCGTCCGTCCGTCCGTCCGTCCGTCCATCCATCCATCCATCCATTATCCGTCCGTTCGTCCGCCTGCCCGTCCGTCCGTCCGTCCGTCCATTCATCAGTCGATTCATCCATTAATTTGTTTCATCAGTCGATTCATCCATGGACTGATCCATTAACTTGTTTATAGTTGTAACAGATTTAAGTCCTCGTAGTGTTATTGTATGCAGCGATACACATGCAGTAAGAAATATTATAATTGAGTACGAATAATGACATTTTTTTTTTTTAATTCCTTGTAAAAAAACATGAACTTATTTCTTCTTTTTAAGTCTGTTTTGTTTAACGCCACCACTGGAGCACATTGATTAATTAACCATTGGCTATTGGATGTCAAACATTTGGTAATTCTGACATATAGTGATCAGAAGACACCCGCTACATTTTCCCTAATGCAGCTAGGGATCTTGTATATACCTTTGATGTACCAGCCGTGGTGCACTGGATGGAACGAGAAATAGCCCGATCGGCCCACTGAAGGGGATCGACCCCAAACCGACCGCGCATCAAGTGAGCACTTTACCACTGGGCTACGTCCCGCCCCTTCCTTCTCCAAAGACGTGAACTTATTTTCAGTAAAAAGTGTTAAAAGGAATCAATAGTGTATACAAATCGCGATATCTGAAACTGTTACGCGGTACGTATCAAATTGATGAAATATCGCGGTGTACCGGATTATCGTTTCGGCGCTAATGGGAACTAGTTGATAGAATGGAAGATAAAGCTTGTACACTGGTTCCACTGACGCAAGCTTATGACGTCTGGCCGGAAATGTCATGGTCTCGCTCGCCGCATCGACGTTTACGTAACCTCATTGTTACCTCCCTTTCTCTCGCGCTTACAGACGCGTGCCATAAGTATCGCGCACTTCACAGCAGTGAATCACACACTTCAGCATGCTTAGTGGGCACTTGGAACATTGTAAATCAGTTGTGTCATGTGCACTTGAAACAATCACCGTGAAATCTCCTCCTACAGATACAATATAGATTGGTTTTCCCATTGCCGTCCTTCGCTGAGGGGCATTTGGAATTTTACCCTACTGGCTACTACTACTATTACTACCGATGCTATTACTACTACTACTGCTAGTGCTACTACTACTACCACCACCACCACCACCCCCATCACCAATAATAGTAATAAATGAACAATAAATAAATACATAAATATAAAAATATGCATGTATATATAAATAAAATATAAATACAACTATGTACGTCAAATATCATTTCTTTACTTGTTTTAACCATTGTGGTAAAATCTGCTACTTATAGTTGGTAATGTTGATATACAGTCTTAAGCGGAAAACTCGCTATAGGTTTCTTTGCATTGGTATCAATGGATGTTTTATATACACCATGCCAGAGAGAGGATAACACATACCACGGCCTTAGATATACCATTTGTGGTGCACTGGCTGGAAGGAAAGAGAGAGAGAGAGAAGATTAGAAGAGAGAGAGAGAGAGAGAGAGAGAAGGAGAAGGATAAGAGAGATGGGGAGAGAGAAGAGAGAAAGGGAGGAGAGAGAGAGAAGAAGAGGAGAGGGGAAGAGAGAGAGGATTGGGGAGAAGAAGAGAGAGAGAGAGAGAGGAGAGAGAGATTGGGGAGGGAGAGAAAGAGAGGAAGAGAGGTGGTAGGGAGGGGTTTTGGAGGGGGAGGGGAAGAGGAAGAAGAAAGGAAGATGGGGAGGAGAGAAGAGAGGGAAAAAAATGGGGGGGAGAGGAGGAAGAGATGGGGAGAGAGAGAAGGGGGGGGGAGAGAGAGAGAAGAGAAAGAGAAGGGGAGGAGAGAGAGAGAGAAGAGAGAGGGGTAGAGGAAGAGGGAGAGAAGGGAAAATTGGGAGAGGGAGAAGAGGGGAAGGAAGAAGAGAGAGAGGAGAGAGAGAGAGGGGAGAAAGAAAAGAGAGATTTAAAGGGAAAAAGAAGAAAAAGGGGAAGAAGGGGAAAAAGGGAAAGAGATAGAGAGAAAGGATTTTGAGGGAAAG